>NC_142839.1:8181818-8484848 GCF_061612785.1 Hesperophylax consimilis | reverse complement strand
TTAGTCAAGTTATGGATCGAACAATTGCAACCAATTTGTCAAAGTAAATAACATTATTTGATTACAGCACCTTTATTTGCACTGTTTATTGAGTGTTTATTAATGCATTCATATCGACGTTAACCTAGAAATATGTATCTACTTCATAGTTTGCTTGACATAACAGTATGTTTTTAAACTTCAATCTATCATTTTTGGGGATGTTGTGTAGATTGTTATTTAAGAAACAATACATTGTACCCAAATAACTACTTTGTACGTGTAATTTTATTGTTATTTATTGAAATTAGAACTTTTTCGTACTTTTTTTAAAAATTGTTAAAAATTGGTAGGTCCCCAGAAACAAACTTTACTAGAAATTAAATAAACTTAATTAAAAAAACGCCTTTGAACGTCATTTTTTTAAATTTTTTTAAAAAATATATTTAAATACCCCCAACGATACTTTGCTATAAAAAATAAACATTTAAATTTTGTTCTAAAAAAACAAAAGAATTATTATGAAATGAAATTAATTTTGACTAACAGAGTTATATACACAAACAAGTCAATCAACAACAAATAAATCTTGTAAAATTTTCAAAATTTTAAATTCCTAATTTTTTCCTATTTATTTGACAAACGGATGATGGTAGAGAAATTTTCAGCCTACCGATTTTTCTTCTTGGAAAATTATAAACATTTACCTATTTTTCTTTATTGGAAAAAAAAATTGCTATTTGCGTTACTACGCCGTAATATCATATGTATATACCTACCCTTTTACTAATATATGTGTTTTAAATTTTAACCATTTATCATACATTAATATTTTTTAATCAGTTATGTAAAATTTAAAATATTTTTTTAGTAAGGTCATTGTTTAATGAAAATAAACATTTACTTAGTTTTATTATTAATTAGTGTTTTCGTAACGTATTTGACATACCCTTGACAAAAAATTCGAAAAGCAATTAAAAAACACACCTAATCAATTTGAAAACAAACATTTCATAGCTTACTAAACTTGTGTTATTGGTCTGTCTGTTAAAGTCTTGGAGGAATGGCTCCAAACATTCAATGAATATTATGTAATGGTTATATGAAGGTTGATCAGCCTTGTGAGTCGTGTTAAGGTTGGGGCTATATGAAAGGATTTAGTAATGGACCTGAAGATGCCGAGTTTTACTTTAAGAACTTTTTTACAAAATACAGGTTTCGCTCCGGTTTAAAAAGATTGATCATCACTGCTCTAGGATTAGAAGGACCAGAGGTTGTCAAATTTAATAGAATAATTTTGATCGGTATTATCGTTAGCTCCCTAGCTAAACTCTCTCTTTCCTCTCCCCACTGCTTTTAGCCTAAAACCCAACTGGGTATGCCATAGTCTCTCTGGCTCCAAACGGTTGGGAGCAGTAGATACGTCTGGGATACCATAGTATCTCTGGCTCCAAACGGTTGGGAGCAGTAGATACGTCTGGGATACCATAGTATCTCTGGCTCCAAACGGTTGGGAGCAGTAGATACGTCTGGGATACCATAGTATCTCTGGCTCCAAACGGTTGGGAGCAGTAGATACGCCTGGGATACCATAGTATCTCTGGCTCTAAACTGTTGGGAGCAGTAGATACGTCTGGGATGCCATAGTCTCTCTAGCTCCAAACTGTTGGGAGCAGTAGAAACGTCTGGGATGCCATAGTCTCTTTGGCTCTAAACGGTTGGGAGCAGTAGATACGTCTGGGATGCCATAGTCTCTCTAGTTCCAAACTGTTGGGAGCAGTAGAAACGTCTGGGATGCCATAGTCTCTTTGGCTCTAAACGGTTGGGAGCAGTAGATACGTCTGGGATGCCATAGTCTCTCTAGCTCCAAACTGTTGGGAGCAGTAGAGACGTCTGGGATGCCATAGTCTCTTTGGCTCCAAACGGTTGGGAGCAGTTGATAGGTCTGGGATGGCATAGTCTCTCTGACTCTAAACGGTTGGGCGCACTAGATACGTCTGGGATGCCATACTCTGTCTAGCTCCAAATTGTTGGGAGCAGTAGATACGCCTGGGATGCCATAGTCTTTCTGGCTCCAAACGGTTGGGAGCACTAGATACGTCTGAAACGGTAAATGGATGTGATATTTTGATTTATTCCTTTTTTCCGCACAACATTTATTTATTTAATATCAACGGAAGGTAATACAAATCATAAACAATGACAACAGAAAGTATAAAATGAACAGAAACTCTAGAAGAATATAAAAGTAAGCGATACAAGTACATTAAAAACTTGAAAGGTAAAATTAATATTTCATAGAAGTATAAGAAAATAATAATAAATAACAAAACACGATACAGAACAAGAAACAAAGAAAAATAAAAAGGTAACGTTTTCATCTATGAATCGAACCAAGGATCTCTAACATTATATCGAAACGGGACAGCGCCGCTAAAAACTCAGCCATTAGGACATAATTATTGAATGGAAAAAGAAGAATGGAAGAGAGTGGAATTGATTTTATTTTTAGTTTCACGCCCGGCTGAGCTTTTACACGTTATTTTTTTTACCCAAAGAACATCTAAATGAGCATACCATCACAAAAACAAAATACTAAAAAACAGTAGTTCAGGAATAGTACAATCAATAAATAAAATGCGAGATGAAAAAACAGTAGATTAGGAATAGTACAATAAATATATTAAATGCAAGATGAAAAACAGTAGATTAGGAATAGCATAATAAATAAACGAAATACAAGACGACAAAACAGTAATATAGAAATAGTAAAATAAATAAATTAAATGCCAGATGTAAAAACAGTAGATTAGGAATAGTATACTTAATTTTTTAAATAAGTCAAAGCAGAGCTAGGCAGTTTAATTAAATCTGTTGTTCTACTTGTCGATATGAATTCTACTAAGGCTTTTTTACATTTAGTGATTGAAGAGTTAAATACCTCAATAACATCGTTATAATCACTAGCCAAATTCTGTATACGGCGAACGGGAGTATACAATTGTGATTCCGTGTATGAGTTGTGACAATAATACGATAGATATGGCCTCGATGTTGGTTTGCCAGGTATATGGAAAGAAATCAAGTATAATTTATGATCTGTCTAAACAAGTTTGTCATTAACTATTTTACGTTCGGATAATTTTAATAAATTTAGATGACACATAAGATTAAAGAGGAATGAAGCAATGACTAAATAAAATACCTAAGGAGTTTGAGTAATAAATAATATACTTGTTTACTGTTTCACCTCCCAGTGGTACGTCTTTAGTGTTATAAGTTTAGTGTAACTAGTGATTATAATTTGTCGTTTTTTTTTATTCCAGAGCAGCATAATGGGTCCCAGGAGCTGCGAGAGAGCGGGCGCTCTGCATGGGCGGACGGGCGCGCGGGCGGGGCTGTGGGGGCGGGAGTGGGTGCGGTGGGCGCCGAGGGGCTCGGGGGCGCCGTGGGGCCCGGGGCACGCTCCGTTGGCACGCCACCCGACGGCAAATTTCACATGCAGAACAACAGCCACGTCAAGTTCGAGGCGCCTAAGGTTCCCGTCATTTTCGTACTCGGTTAGTATCACCTACATACACTTGCAGTGTTTATAATTAATTATTCGTCTTCCTCTTCGTTTGTTGGAGGAAAGTAGGTGGAGGTTATAACGGGATGTTAAGGATATTGAGGTAGTCGAATTCATCGGATTCTGCCCAGATGTGACTCGGGTATGGTAATGATTTATAAAACTTTTTTCCAATTTTTAAATTATGACTGTTCGCCAACTTCAGACTCGTACAATTTTTCCTTAAACTACGGAATATAAATAATACAATTTTGGGGGTATCAGGGATGGCAAACAATGAATTTAATTAATAAATTTTAAGCCCTCCAGTACGTAAAATCAGTATAGAATACAAATTAAATCATATTTAGCTAGTAGATAAACAAAATATACGTACATAAAAATAAAAAAATAAATATACGTAATACACTGTCGCCAGTTGTGTGGCTATGAGAAAAGAAAAATATATAAATTTTAACTGAAAAATACCAGGAATTATCGTAAGGACAAAAAAAATCACATTCCAAAAAATAATGACCGTGATAGGCTAAAACTGGTAACGATTATGATAAATAAAAAAGTGGATAAAAGTTTTAAATTGTCTTAATAAATCTGAATTTCTGCACGAATTGTCAATATCTAAAACAGGAATATTTAAAAGAAGTTTGTATTCAATAACTATCAACGTAATATAATATAATTTGTTTGTTTAAAAGCTTGTATTAATTTTATTGGGTTTGAGATTTACCTGAAGAACTTTGAGTGAATCAATTTACCTGGACGGTCTGATTTTGGGAGGATTTGAAATGGTGTTATTTTATTTGTTGGAGAATCACATCCGTTGGTTTGATTATATGTTTTTCACTGCTCTGTGTATTGTATACAGGAGGTCCTGGCAGCGGCAAGGTGACCCACTGCGACAACCTGATGCAAGAGAAGAGGGGGGTAGTGCACATCAACATGACGGACCTACTCCAGCAGTACGCCATAGGGAATGGTAAGAAAAACATCTACACAACTTCTTTAACACTAAATAGCTAACGTTGTTATTGTAATAATAATTCCATTAAAAAACCATTTGTCTTTTTGGACGAACATTTTTGAAATCTATTTTTTAAATATATTATTTTATTTATTAAAAAATAATGATTATATATTTTTATTGATTAAAAAATGGATCGTTTTTATGTTTTAAGTAATAAACCACATATCTAAAATGGAACTACTTTTAAAAAATATTATTAAGAATTTCACCTTTTAACCAGTGGCGGTTCTTCTCTTAGGTCAATTGGTGTTTCACCCCCGAAAATAAAAGACAAAAATAATAATAAATTGTGTCCATCAAAACAACTGGTATTATTCTTAATTTATTTAAAATGTACCGCGAAACAGCAGAGCTGCGAGCGGCGGCGGCGAGCGACGAGCAGTGACATCTGTTGTCACTAATAGAAGCTTTTATTCACAAGTCCACACGATTCGTTGGGTCAATTTAAATAATGTCTAAGTAAAAATTAGGTCCCAAATAAAGCTTAGGGACACGTAGGTCGTGGCCGTGAGAGAGACAGCACGATTGTTTTTCAATTGCTTCGCACCCAGGATCTTTGGATACTGCGGACGGGCGTTTCAAACTCTTATTTTATTTACTTTAATGTTGTGCACAACTACATTAAAACGTAATCTCTTAAAGTACATGGATTGTATAGCTATTCCCAATTTTACCATATTAACATAATATGTATTTATAGTCGCGGACTTAAGAATTGATACAGATAATATAATGTATGGGCATATTATATAAAATAAAGATTAGTCACACATTTTTTTGAAATGACCTACCACGCCTGGATCCCTAGAGCCGCCTCTGCTTTTAACAATAAATAAAGACCTACAATTGAGATAAAATACGTCTTTCCTTTGACATCGTGAAAATAAAATATATAAATCAACGAGACAATTAAATTAATCAATCGATAAAACAATGTACCCACCTCAAAACAAAAGAACTTACTTGCCGACTAAACACAACCGCCATGTGCTCGGGCCCGGCGTCAGTTGATTTGCATTAATTTCATGCTCGTCATTTTGACGAACGATAGCTGTCCGTGGTTAAGGATAAATTCTAACAATAATGTGGCTATAGATACTATGGCGAACCTTAGAGTTCAAACACACTGAGCCCACATACGCAATGTAACCAATTGAAATATGTATACAACTTACAATCCATACATTTTCAATGATAATGAATGCACATGCAGTCAAATTCTACGCTCCTCATGCAACGCCTACCTGCGCTATCCAGATCGGCGTGGGACGTGAAAAAGAAAGATGGCGATGGTGAAAAATCTTTCAACGAGTCTATTTGACGTTTGAGGTTATGTTTATTTTGACGTTTTACGTTTATTGACATTTATTTATTGCTCGTTTTCTGTTAAAATAGAATAAAAGAACAGCTGATAGATTTGTTTAAATGTTACAAATGATTTATTTATGAAAATCCATTGGATATCGCGATGCTACAAAATGATGTAAAATCAATTATCAAATCAAATCAATCAATCGCGATGCTACAATGCTACAAATTCACATTGCGTACGCAGGACAAGTGTGCACGTCGGTCTGAGTTCACAGTATTCGCATGCGTTGTTTCTTTACAGTGTAGAGTGTCAAGGTTAGCAAATATACAAATAAGTGAAGAAAATCCAGAATGCATTTGAAGTTCAAAAGATGCATTGGTTAAATTCTGTTTATTCGGTTACAACGCTTTTCTCCATACAGGTAAATCTAAGGCCATGCTTGTGGGTCAAATTGCACTTTGGACTTTCAGAATACCAACAATATGAAAAATGTACTTTATTAACTAAATTTGTTGTTATTGTTACTAACTAAAATAACTAACTGAGATTTTTTGTTATATATGTAGGTCTGTATCTACTACATAAACAATGTACTCTGGAGATAAATTAAACTAAATAAATACTCCTATTGAGAACAATCACATTCTGAAGGTTACTGCAATACCTTAGAGATTTCCTTATTCGATGCCTTCTTTGCACTATCTTCGAAAATAGTTCCATTATTTCTCCATATTTTTTTTAACACAACCATAACCTAGAAATAGAAAAAGTACATAAGATGTTTATGCGTTACCTGTATACGAGGGAATATACATACTATACATGCTTGTATCCATCCTTGTACTTAAGCCCCAGCATACCTAATTTCTACTGATTTTATAACAAGTTTCGCGTTAACTCTGTAAGTTTATACGATCCAAAAATATATATATGTTGTTTTTGAAAAAAAAAAATGTTATGTAGAAACATTAATTATATAAAATTTCCTCGATAGAAAAAATCGTAAAGTAAGCTCCGAAGGTCAGATTATTTGAAACACGTTTTGTTCTGTTATAGATATTAAATGTTTTGTTTTGTAAATTTTTTGTTTTATATAATCTTTTTTTTTATAATTTTTTTAATTCATATTCTATCTCAATAGAGGTAAAGTCACATGGAGGAAATCCATTAGTTTTATCTTGGCTAAATAATACTTATGTACAAACTGAAATAAACTATCTATTTTTCGAAAAATTAATAAATAGGTATGAAAAAAATCACAGTGTATCTTTATGCAACTAAAGCATTTGTTTGTGAGACATTTTTGTTCTTTATCAAAGGAGTCATGTTTTATTAAAAAATTTCACCATTTTCGCTTAATTATTATCGCTTTTTAATATTAGATCGCTCCCTCTAATATTCGTATTTACATATCTCCCTTTCAAACCATCTTTGAACGTTTACTAGGAAAGAATTTTTTAAAGTTAAGAACTATTCGTAATCCACCGATTTTGAAAGAGGTTATTAGCTTGTATGTACCTCACAAGTATACACGTGGGAGATTCCATGTACTTTATTAAGCTCCGGAAGCGAGGAACACGCCCATCAACAGAGCGACTCAACTACTTAACAATTCTGCATTGACCATCAATATTTTCATCGTTACTTACAGACAGTTTTACAGCAACTTTTTTGACGCATATCACAAAATAGTAAAACTTTTATTTTATTTTATTTTTTTTATAGTGAATACCTCACAACTGCCACCTTTTTATAATTATGACCTTATATTTACTCTCCATAATATATTGGTTTATAACCATTTTATGGGGAACGTGAAGAAAAATTTAAATACATTAGTGCAGTAGTTGCCCGTTAAGAGAGGATCATTATATTCAAATTGAGTAGCGTTTTCACTAAAAAAAATATAAACAAAAACTTTTTTTCTAAAAACTAATTTAAAATGTTTGAAAGTATATCTGTACCCCAGAAATCAAAGTTTGTTTCTCAAATAGAATCGTAAAGTTTTCCAGAAATGAACGATAAAATATAATAAAACGATGTTAAAAATAGTAAATAAAGTTATGAAAATTTTTATATAAAAAAATAAGTGACCTCTGGAATACGTAATAAAAAAAAATATATATGAACAAGATTAAAAGTGAAGTGGGAGTTTCATTGCAAATTTTCTTGTGAAAAATAGTGTGTTTTCAAAATGTGAAATTTCATAGATTTTTCATTTTTTTTTCGGATTAATTTACAGGTATGTTTTTTTAAACTCAAAATACGTTTTAAATTCCAAAATCATCATGTAACGGGTTATGTGAATAATCAGTCGGGATCAATTTGTTGTCGCAAAAACCCCATTTCTCGTGTGATTTTCTAATAAACACACATGTACTTTCTATATTAAAAAATGTTATTTTCCGTTAAAATTAGTTCCTAACCTCGACGTACATAGTTATGTGAGTATATCCACGTACTCCAATATGAAAGTGGGCATTGCTCCGAGGAGGTTTGACATTGAGCTTTCGTGTTGGGCAGGAGGCAGGAGGCATGACAGGAAAACGCTTTGACCTTCGCTTTGACTTGACAAAGTAATATGGAAAAAGACTGATTCAGAATGTATTTTAGACTACTAACGCAAACAAACCTTAGCCAAAAAGCACATGCTTAAATCTTTACTTGTCGAGATTAACCCTAAAATTTTAAACAAAATAAATACAGATTTAAAATTATTTTTTATTTAAAAAATATTGTATTATAGGTAGGTAGGTACTTTTACGTTCATCTAAATTCTTGGTACATCAATTCAATTAAAATAATTTTCTGTTTAATTTTATTATAGGTAGAGGTACCAATTAAAATTAAATTCAAAACAAATCCGGGTTCATTAAACCAGAGTTACAATCACATGCAGACTCACAACCGACATTAATTTGATTTTTTGAGAAGAAGCCAGAAAATAAAGAGCTTGTATTTTGGCTTCGTGTTTTGAGGCCAAATTATTTTTAGGCATTGATTTTAAGTTATTTTTATATGACTTTCAAATGTCGATTATTTTACGATTTGACAAAAATTTATTCCGTATTATTTATTCCCGTGTACGCTTATCTGCCATTTATAAATAATTTTAAATAACACGTGTAAGTACTTGTGATTCTAAATATGGACCATTTATAAAATTCATTCATTATTAAAATCGATTATTTCACACATTTGTACGAAGCATATGTACTGTGTAAGATCACAGAATATTCATTTATAACCCTTAAATGCATTATATTTTATTGATGTCACAGGGAAATTATTTTATTTTATTTATATATTTTTTTTTTTTTTTTTTTTTTTTTATTTAAAAAGAAAGACAAACATTCCCGGGTTACGAATAACCCAACAATGTTTGAAAATCTCCTACTACCACCACAGAAAGCCGAAAATGTTGCTTGTGTTGTGATGGAGGACTTAGCCAGCCGAGGAATCGAACACGCGACGCTCGGGTGAGACCCAAGCGCTATGCCCACTCAACCACTGACCGGTCACTGATATATAATAAGTCTTTCTGTTTGGAGGGTATTTTAGGATAGATTACACTTTTAGGAGGGAAACACACATTTGCAGTCAAATCATCAACAACCAGATCGAGTACATTTGCGGTCAAATCATCTACAACCAGTTCGAGTCATCTGCGGTCAAATCATCCACAACCAGCTCGAGTACAATTTTGGATAAATCGTCCATAACTGGCTCGAGTACATTTGCGATAAAATTTTTCAAAACCAGCTCAAGTACAATTGCGGTCAAATTATCCACAACCAGTTCGAGCACAAGAGCCTTCAAATCATTCATAACCAGCTCGGCCAAAAAAGCCTTCAAATCATCCACAAACAGCTCGAGTACAATTGTGGTCAAATCATCACCACCAGCTAGAGTACAATCGCGGTCAAATCATCACCACCAGCTCGAGTACAATTGTGGTCAAATCATCACCACCAGCTAGAATACAATCGCGGTCAAATCACCCACAGCCAGCTCGAGTACATTTGCTGTCAAATCATCCACAACCTGTTCGAGCACGAGAGAAGTAAAATCATGCATAACCGGCTCAAGCATAATAATTACGGTCAAATCATCCACAGCCAGCTTGAGTACAATCATTGCGGTCAAATCGTCCAAAACCAAATCTAGCACAAGTACCTACAGTCAAATCATATACAACCGACTCGAGTACAATTACCGTCAAATCATCCACAACCAGCTCGAGTACAATTATTGAAGTTAAATCGTCCACAACCAGCTCAAGCACAATTTCGAGTCATGAAAAAGACGTTGTACAAAAGTTAGGCTCGCGTTTCGTGGTTTGGTCGAACGTTTCAGTAACGCTATATCTTCGAAACACTAAATTACCAGTTGATCGAACACAGCATTCTTACCCTACATTATTGACAAAGGGGTATCTTTTCCTAACGGATTACCCATTTTTGCACACAGTCAATAGTTGACAGTTAGATATTGTGATAATAATCGTAGATTGACTTCTTTAGGTGTAAATTTTTCTATATTTATTTCATCAAGTTGAGCTTTCGGAGCTCGATATAAAATACCGAAGGTCTACAAACCTTATGTCATTAATAAGAAAGCGCTTATGAGTAGAAATATATTGGTCGCCTTCCATAGACAATGTCAACCTTCTACACGGCCATTTGTGGGCAAAAATCGTTAACGATGAATATTTCATGTCCTGAACTGGAGCCCGACTACATGTCGCATGACGCGCTTTGACGGTCGCGGGACGGGACGGCCGCCGGAGTCATGCGTCACGCCAAGGGTCGCGGATATGCATGCCGGACATGAGACGCACGAGTCACCAGCTGCACAGGTTGTGACGGGCATGCGATTTCGTTGCAATCCTGAAGTGACATCACGCTTGTGCAATTCACGTAATCTGGACCGTGTGCAGAATGGAAATGTATTTGTATTCGGCACATAACTAACATTACACGGAGAAAAATGATTCTGTTTAAAAAGTGACAACTTCCTGATAAATTATTAACCATTCAGAACACATCTTCTTTTCCTAATAAATACCATGACGGAATACTTTGTTAGGAACTCTTTCAATTCATCCGTTATATGCCTGCAATCCTATTTTTAACGGGAAAACGAATATTTTGACCGGATTTTTAATAAATTAACAGTATTTCAGATCAGCAAGTTTTTTCGTGCATAAGTCCGTTTGGGAGTTGCGGATTTTTATTTTATCGTAAGACCACATAAGAGTCCCAAACGTTTGGAACTAATTAAACTAAGACATCCCCTTGGGTAAAATGTGAGGTTTAAGTTTAAACTTACGGAATTCAATTCTTCGTTTGTGTGAAAACACTATGGAACAACAAATGATTATTACTTCAATGGTGAAAGCCAGAGAGGTGTGTGTAAGGAGATGAATAAAGAGAAGCTTTAAAGTGGTTGACTATTCTAGTCTCAACACATTTCAAGAAATGTTTTGGTTATGAGTGGTGTCCATACATCAAGGCGGCCATTTGGGAGTGCCTTCCACCCTGAAAGTCTGAATCTCACAAATGCAATTCGTATTTTAATTTTAATATAAAAAACACTTATTTTAACCCTGCCACGAAGATTTGTACTTATCGAAGGGCAATAATTAGTCATTAAATGCGTAAAGATCGATGATTAATTTCATTTATTCATTCCATTTATATAAGATATAATACAGGGTTTTCCAATAAGAGGTGTTGTTTTGATATTCAATCGTAAAAGATCAATGGTTTCGTTGCTTGTGTGGCACGTGGCGCTGTCTTGTTGAAATTAAACGTTGTTCAGATCAATAAAATTAGCTAAAATTGATAAGCTAGAAATGGAGGTCTCAGAATTAAAACAAACAGTTTTCATGTTAGAGAGGGGAAACAATGAAAGGGACCAGGAACTTCTATCCAACAATATAGAAATACATGGAATGCCTGAGACCACCAACGAGAATCTACCTACCATGATGTCGAATATCGCAACAGTCATTGGATGCCCTCTCCATCAAAGCGACATTGAATACGTTAGCAGAATCAGTAAGCGCCATCGTACACAAGCCACGACAGATGGAAGTTCGGGCAACATAATCGCCAAATTCACCTCCCGCAAGAAGAAGGACGAATTCGTCGCAGCCATCAAAAAAAGAAAAGGAATCACTACCAAGGCCATCGGGATGGTTGGAGCTGACCAGAGGATCTTCATCAACGACCATCTCACGCGGAAGAATAAATCTATATTGAGGTGCGCTAAAGCATTTAAAAACGAACACAACTATCAGTTTTTATGGATAAGAAGTGCAAAAATCTACCTACGGAAAAACGAAACATCACCACCCATACACGTCTCATGCGAATTACAGCTAAAAAACCTTGTCTAACTACCATTGCAATGTTAAACCACCTATCCTCTGATAACTACTATTTTTTTCGTATTTTTTTTCATATTTTTTTCAATATCACCCTTTTTACATTAACCCCACATGCTAATAATTACACTAACTGCTCACTACTACATTCTATAATATACTCACTCACTTTAATTCATAATAATAGTGTGTTGTGCTTTGCTAAGCCCAGTGGACTCATGACTAATAACATAACTCTAGAATATAATATTCTTCAAATATATTCTACAGAAACCGAACATAATAATGTAATTACCGAAAATTCGCAATGCATGATTCATTAATAATTTTTTATCAAAATTCAAGAGGTTTGCGCTCGAAAACACAGGAATTTCATCAAAATATACTGCTCAATAATTATGACTTGATCTTCATTACGGAAAGTTGGTTGGTTGATAGTATCCGAGATGAGGAATTATTTGATAATCGCTATTCTGTTTACAGAAATGATAGAGATATACACCGCACTAGTAAATCAACTGGCGGAGGCGTACTCATAGGAATTAAAAAAGATTTTTTTGTTACCCCCCGCTCTTGGAAATCAGACGCTGAGGATATCTGGATAACTGTCAATACATCAAAATCGAATCGTCATTGTTATAATATTCATATGTGCTGCGTGTATTTACCTAGCGTCGGTCCAAAATTAACATCATCAGAAAGATTAGCATTATTTACTAGTCATACCAATACTATTTCTGACTTAACAATCCGTTTTCCCAATGACAAGTTTTTAATCATTGGCGACTATAACATGCCCAATATCGAATGGAATAATCAACAAATGCCAAGTAATAGAGATCAATGTGCACTCGCGTTACTTAACTGCTTATCTTTTGCAAATTTAACCCAATTTAACCATTTACCTAACAAATTCGGTCGAATTCTGGACCTCGTCTTCTGTAACACTTCAGTTAATGTGTCGCTTGCCGACCACCCATTAGTTAAAGAAGATGCTCATCATAAATCATTGATTGTAGAACTAGAATTTCCATCCACTATTGCAACCCTCTCAACTCCTCGAACAATAAAATTATTCCATAAAGCAGATTATGCAGAGATCAATGAGAGACTGAAAGAAACCGACTGGTCAACCGTTATAAATGCACCGGATGTAAATACAGCGTTAAATTCGTTTTATGCTATAATTGAACAGATTATCGAAGTGTTTATTCCTAAGAAAGTTGTAAAATCTGGAAAATACCCACTATGGTACACGGCAGCCTTAATAAAAATAACAAACGAAAAATTAAAATTCTTTAGAAAATGGAAGCGCCATCGGAACCCCCTTGATTATCTTTCATTTTCATTGCTTCGCAAAAGGCAAAAAACAGTCGCTTCAGCAGCTTACAAAACCTACATTTCTACGATAGAATCCGGTATACAGCATAATGTTAAAAAAATATGGTCCTACGTCAATTCTCAAAGAAAATCTCCTGCCATCCCTGATCATATGATTTACGGTGAAAAAACTGCTAATGACAGTAGAGGAGTAGCCAACTTATTTTCTGAGTATTTTGGATCTGTATTTTCTAATGCTCAACCTGCACATACAAGCAATGCCAGTTTTTGCTCTAATTCAAATAGCATAATCAACTCAATCGAGATCAATGAAGACATCACATTCAAATACCTTAAGTCCATTGATATCAAAAAGGGACCAGGGGATGATCAACTTCCAGGGATCTTCATAAATTATTGTAGTAAACAATTGACACCCCCCATTTTTGCTATTTTCAAACTGTCGTTAACTGAAGGAACATTTCCCGACAAGTGGAAAACAGCCTTGATTACCCCAATATATAAAAATGGCAGTAAAAATGATGTCTCGAACTATCGACCTATATCCAAATTACCAATACTAAGTAAAGTATTGGAAAAAATTGTTTACGATCAATTATATTCAACTATCTCACCCTCACTCTTAAATAATCAACACGGCTTCATCAAAAATCGCTCCACAACTTCAAATCTGGCATTTTTTACAAATTTTCTTCATGCTCAAATGGATATGCGATGCCAGGTAGATGCCATTTATACGGATTATTCTAAAGCATTTGACCGTGTTAATCATTATATTCTTTTACAAAAGTTATTAGGTCTAGGAATTCACGGTGACCTCTATAGATGGATCGCATCATACGTCAATAATCGGCACCAAATCACGGTTGTCAATGGTTTTGCATCTTGCTTAACGGAAATCGTCTCAGGTGTGCCCCAGGGGTCGCATCTTGGACCACTCTTATTTAATATTTATATAAATGACATTTACGTTTGCTTTAAAAATAGTTACTTTGTTTTATACGCGGATGACATGAAAATTTATAAAGCTATACAGTGTTTATCCGATTGTATGGAATTGCAAAGCGATCTTGATAATTTGTGCATATACTGTGAATCAAATTTATTGTCCTTAAACATATCTAAGTGTCACTCGATTACATTTACTAGAAATAAAAACAAAATCATCTATCCATACAACTTGAATAACAAACCTTTACAACCTATGTCTACGTGTAAAGATCTAGGTGTTTACTTAGATAGCAAATTAATTTTTGACAAGCACATTGAACACATTATTTCAAAATCCTACAGAATGCTAGGTTTCTTATTAAGAATATGCAAAGTTTTCAAAAGTGCTAAAACTCTGAAAATGTTGTTTTGTTCATTGGTCAGAAGTCCACTGGAGTATGCCTCCACAATATGGAATCCTCAATATAAGGTATACATAGATTTAGTAGAAAGTATACAGAATAAATTTTCGAAACATTTACTCAAGAAATACAACAATACTACAAATAATATGTTAACTTTACAAAAAAGACGCACATTGTCAGACCTGTTGTTTCTACATAATCTGCTAAATAATAAAATAGATTGTCCCGAATTGCTATCCGTAATTGGTTTAAATGTTCCAACGAGGCGTACCAGGCACACTACACTATTTCATATTGAAGCCAACAATACCAATGCAGCAAACAATTCAGTTATTACTCGCGCAATCACAACATACACCCATTACGAAAAATTACTACATTTAGACATCTTTCATGATTCCTTTCTAACATACAAAACTAACTTATTAAATTTCTTAGCATGACATATTTCAAAAATATTTTCACATCATTTTTCAAAACTCCTATTTATTAACAGTCAATTACAATTCGTGAGCTTATTATAATTCTTGTTTTCAATTCATTTATTATTTATTATTTTTATTTTTATCCACACACTTCCTTCCTTTTATAACAATCTCAGGCGAAATTACATAATGATATTTTATGGACATACGTAATAGGTACTACAACTATGTAATAACTAAAAATATCTAATTGTATCTAATTGTACTGTGTATGTCTTAACAAATAAATAAATAAAAATAAATAAATAAATAAATAAATACCATCCAATTACGGCCATAAAAAATCATTAATCATCTCTCGATAGCGCAATCCATTCACCGTAACTGTTGATCCAGCCTCATTTTCGAAAAAGTAAGGTCCAATGACTCCGCTGGACCATAAACCGCACCAAACAGTCACACGTTGAGGATAGAGAGGCTTTTCAACAATAACTCTTGGGTTTTCCGAGCCAATCCGTTGACGAAACCACTGAGGTGCAAATGGGCCTCATCACTCAAGATGATTTTCATTTGATTCACTCAAGTAAATTTTAATAATTTTAACCATTTTTATTAATGGCGTAGTTTCTACTTGTTAAATGTCAAAAAATGACAGCTTCAAAAGTAACATCTACCGAAATAGCGGGCTATTAAAAATAACACCTCTTATTGGAAAACCCTGTATTTGCGCCCCAATTGGGCGCATTTTGCACCCGTGTTCTAAAATTAATTATAAAAACACCCTAACATCATAGAACTAATTTAATTTATTCCATATTATGCTGTCTCAGTAGAGGTAAAGTCACAAGGAGGAAATCCGTAATTGGTTTTATTTTACTATATTATACAAACTGACTAAATGTAAACTGTCGATCTCCCGAAAATGAATAAATAAACTTCCTTCTTCTTCTGGCGCTAGTAAAATTAAATTGTTAATGTTAGTTGTATGTTTCTACATTTGTAAATATATATGTCATTAAGTTAGTAGTTATAGGCCTTAGTCGTAAGTCACTAGATATAAGTCTTAGAGCTAAGTCACTAGTTTTAAGTCAGTAGTTCTAGTATTAATTATTTAATAGATATATTTGTACAGCGCCCTTGAGGTGATTTTTCACGAAAACGGAGCTGTATAAATATGCCAAATATTATAATTATTATTATTGGCAATAGTAGAGTAGTTTTATTATAGTTAAGGCATTGTTCGGGTTTTGTCTTTCCTAAAGATAGTACATTTTTTCTATCGTATGCGGTGAATGATCTCTGATTATGTAGAAAAATCAAGCATTATTAGAAAATATTGTAAAAGCTCATTAGGGCGTAAAAAAAAAAAAAAAAAATTATTAGATATCTTTTATTGATTACTTCCAAGCACTCTAATTTTCAAATACAAAGAGTAATTTTGATTTCTATTGTCAATCTGATCAACACAATCACACTAAAAAATTTCGTTGGGACCGATTTTTTTTAGTATTTAATTACATATTTAACTTTTTCACTCAACAATATTGTGAAGCTGTTTTTCAACATTCCTAAAGGAGCGATTTATGATACGTAAATTTGAGGAACTATTTGTATGAATATGGAAATTAAATCAGTTGCACTTTAATACTGTTAACGTGTAAATATTTAGAATTTTGCAAGTAAAATTGCCCTTAAAATCAAGTAAATTGTCAATGTTTTCCATTCGGTATTTATAAAGTAATATTAATATTAATTAAAAGTGTTTTCATTCGAACTATTCCTGCACCACAAGGTTTTGTTTTTGGATAAAATCCCAAACTGCTTCAAAAGTCCGCGTTTTAAGGTGTATGCCTTCACTGTGATCTCCCCCTCCTACCCTCCCCTCTCACCTCCCACAACCTGAGGAACAAAACACGTGGCAAAAGAACTGTAAGAAGTACCTATCCAGAAATAAACTTATTTGTTTGCGTCGTTAGTCGGTAGTTAATTTGGTGTAAAACAAACAAGACTAATTTGGGCGGAGGGTATGTGTATTCCGCCCCCGGAACCATTCATTGAATAGCCAAAACCTCTGCTATAGGTCACTCCAAATGTTTCGTCACGTTTGATGACCTAGCAGGGGTGCCTGGGTTCATGTGGCGACGGTGAGGTTTGTCCAGATATTGGTGGCGGATGCGGTTGAGACCGGTTGAGGGAGACCCTTTGACCTCTCCAGCCAGACTCACGACCCAACGACTTGCATCGCAGTGGAAGGGATGGATTAATAAATTCACCCTTCATTCTTTTTCCTTGGTTTAAATTGTGATAAAATTGTACCGGACGTTTGTAAAAGTCTATTAACAAAAAAAGTCAATTTAACCAAGTAGGTATTGAAAAACAAAAACTTCTTACGTAGGTACTAACTTTATTTCTCGTACATCTAGCCATCTTTGTTAGAATTTAATTTATCCAAAGAGTAGGAAACCGGAAACCACTGAAACTATTAGTGCCGCGTATGCGGAAAACGCCATGTCATTGCTAACAATAAAACAACTATTCAAGAGCTTAATTTTGTGATTATTCCGCATCGAAAATTAAGTTTTTTTAAATTAATATTTGGGAAATAAACAGTTGAATTTTATCATTTTTACATCAAACCAAAAATATAACCAAGTATAGATATCCTCCTTGTGATAAAAAAGAACAGATTTAACACAATAGAATAATAAAACAAAAACCATTATGGGTGACAGGGTGAAAAGTAGATCAATTTCTTAGCAAAATATCCTTGCTAAATAATCAAGGAATACCTTTAATAACTACACTGCTCTGCTGGTAGGGGCCGGCAAGAAACTATAAGTTAAATATTGTTAAAACCAACACGTAGACAATACCATATTTGATAAAGCGACATGTTTATTTTGTCTTTAACTAACTAAGTTGAGGTAATAATCAAAGGCAAAATGAATTTATGAGGACAATACTGCAATCGTAGTGCTTTGTACCGTGCATGGGCACGATTCTGCAAATGCAGGGCTCTATAGGGGAATGATTATCTACTAAGTCGAAATTATTATTGTACGATCATTTAAAATTTAAATGATAACTTTTATCCACGTACTTACTTTAGACATTATAACTGAAAGTAATAAAGGAACTTAAAATCCTTCAAGCCTCGGAAGGACATTACTAGCCACAAAAATCATATTCCATTAGCGCCTCTTAGGGACAGATATGACCCGCATTACTAACCACAAAAATCATATTCCATTAGCGCCTCTTAGGGACAAATCTGAAACGCAATACTAGCCACAAAAATCATATTCCATTAGCACCTCTTAGGGACAGATCTGACCCTCATTACTAGCCACAAAAATCATATTTCATTAGAGGCTCTCAGGGACAGATCTGACCCGTGTACGTCCTTTTATTATAAAAATATGTTGTACTTTTTTTCTTTAATACGGAGACATGTTATTTGTTTGACGTTGGAAAAAAAAGTTATAATATATTAGTCTAATCATTTTGTCACAAACATGTATACTTGATTCCATAGATGTGTAAGATTACAATTTGGCTGAATTTTTCCGTTTACATTTGAAAGTTAATATATTTTTATTTGTATGCAAATACAAGGCATATAAGTGAAGTGACAGTTTTCTTACTAATTCCCTAAACAAACGGAATGTGGTTTTTAACGAATTCTTTCAATATTATGGAAGTTTTGATTCAAAATGTATCGGTAAGTTTTTTGTTAACATTTTCATATTTGATATAAGAAAAATATTATTTAGAAAAATGGATGTTTTTTTTAATACGAACATATGTATGATTAGGTTATCTTATTGCTAAAAGAGTGTTTGATTTTGTGACAACTTAAAAAACTAGAAATAGGTAGCATATTTGAAAAACCTAGAAAGCGGTCCAGAATTCTATGATAGATTTTCCCGTCGCTGGTCGTTCGGAATTGTAGTAAATACATTTAAAAGCCGCAGAGTTAATGTAACAATATATTTGACTGAGTAAAGAAATTGTCAAAAGGATGTAAAAAAGTCAAATTATCATGTTTGTATAGTTTTTGAGTATTTCTAATAAATTGTGTTTTTTCCAGATATGCAAGACTTCGGCACCCTCTCCAGCAGAACTGTGACGGAGGTTTTGATGTTGGAGATGAAGATGGCTCCGGCAGCCAAGACCTACCTGGTCTCCGGGTACCCTCGCTCTATGAGAGATGTGGCGGAATACTCCGATAAGGTAACATAAACTATTTCATGCACTTTCTAACACTAATTCTAACACTTGACAGACTTAAATTAATCGTTCGACGGTTCAAAGAAGCAAAGATAGGAGTCGACAATGGACTGCTGGTAGGTACTTACCCTGATGTGTGGCATTGAGGCATGGAACTGGCAGATGAAGGAAGAAAGTAGACCGAATGCTGTATAAATGAGATCCCTGAGTATCCATGTATGGTAAAACCATGTATGGAGAAAAATCTTCGAATTCTTGAAGAATCTCTTCAAATTATTCATAATCCGGTTAAAACGGGATTGCATACCTTTATCAAATGAATTGACATGTTTCTTGATAAATTTTTAGTAAAACACGAAAGTATTATCACGATTTCGGAACACGTGTTCATAAATACCAGTAATTTGAAGAGATTCATAAATAAAGATTCGAGATAATAAATTAACAGAAATAATTTTTCTCCGTGTGTCCGAGTAACGAGTAAGATTATGAAATCGACGCTTAGATGTTTTGGGCATGTAGGAGAACGCCCGAGGAGGTATGGCACGATCAAGTTAACCTAATAATCGGGCAATGTTAACAGTCAGCTTAATAGAAGTATATGAGACGATGTATAAATGTGAATGAAGCAAGGAGTTTGATGGTCAGTCCTCATTGCATACCCTTACGGGGAAATGGCTTGGTAGTTGGTTAGTTACCGTGAACGTTTTTAATGACAAAACATATTTTTCAGTCGTAATAGATATTAAGGCTTCACCCCTGTAACCTTTTTTTATTGAAGTACTTACGTAAAGCACTACATTCACGTACTTCTATAAATTGTTTTCCCTTCATAATTTAATTCAAACTCAACAGTAACGTAAAAAAATTCCGGGAGGTACACGTGCAATTACTTGGAAACACTATCAATTAGTTTTTCTGTTATAAAAAAATAAAATTAGGTTAAGGGCTACATGTTTCGCGTTTTAGCAAGTAACGTGTCATTCTGTACCAGGGCCGTATTTTGAAAACCCTTTATGTTCAATGACTGGACAGAAATCACCCTTCGCGGCCTACCCCACCCCCCCCCACACTGAACTACTGCGTTTAATAAACGTAATAAGGGATGCAACCCCCAACAGGCCGCCCATCGCACGCAGGTGCTAAACTGATTAGCTTCATGTGTGATTTTACAAGGGTCAAAAGTAAACATGGTAGCTGAATAAATTAAATAATTAATTATCATCGTAATGTATTTAATACGTTATAATCTGAACAGGGCACATATATTATTTAAACCCATTTAAAATTATTTTTCAATTACAGAGTTTATACTGTATGGAGCATTTAAAGGCTTTCAAATATCCTCATCTAGATAACTATGTTTACAATTGTATTAAGGCGAAGCTTAATGCCAAATTACTATTTTGATTAATCTTTATAATGAATTGGTGTACATTATGAAAACCAAAAAATATGTTTTAGTTAAATTGAAGGTTTTACTATCGTTTCGCTTGAGTAGAATACAAATAAAAAATAAATTACTCAGTAAAAAATATAAATGCAAACTACTACAAAAAATATTTTGTCAATAGAAATGTATGAACGCGTAAAGGAAACAACTTTTAAAATACAGTTTTATAGCTAAGGTTATTTGTGACAGTTTCACTTGATTAACTTTTCTTATAAAATTGTTTACAAATTAAGTAAAAACCAGTTTTTTGCTTGAAATCGAACGTTTCTAGACTCCGTTTGTCAAGCGATTTTAATGCCTATTACCTACGATATAAGGTGGAAATCAGAAACCGCTCTCGCCAATTTAACTATCCCTAGGATCGGTCACAAAATAGACTCAATCACAACTTCAACTAACGAAGTCATGAAGATAATTGACGACCTTAAGTCATCAAATGCATGTGGTCCCGATAAGATTTCATCAAATCTTCTAAAAATCATTAAAGTATACATAGCCATACCGATTGCGTTCATTGCGAATCTAAGCTTTAAATCAGGGAAATTCCCTAACCATTTAAAGCAGTCAATCGTCATTTTACTGCATAAAAGTGGGGACAAATCACTAATACATAATTACCGGCCTGTTTCCTTGCTCAACTCTGTCTCTAAAATTATGGAGAAAATTGTAAAGAACCGTCTCATCCTCTATCTCGAAAATAACAACATCCTTTCTAGTAGACAATTCGGCTTTCGCAAAGGTTTAAGCACTGAAAACGCCATCGCTAATTTGACAAAAATCATCTCTAATAATCTAGATAAAGGTAATAAATGCATTGCACTTTTTTTAGATCTAGCTAAAGCGTTCGACACTATCTCGCACAAAATTCTGCTGAATAAACTACAGCGAATTGGGATACAGGGTCAAATTTTCAAGTGGTTTGTTAGTTGCCTAGAAAACAGGAGCCAAAGAGTGGATATTAACGGTACTCTAAGTGATCCAGCCAATATTAAATATGGCGTACCGCAAGGAAGTACACTAGGTCCCATATTGTTTAATGTTTATATAAATGACTTATGTAATACTTCATTTGCAGACCACATTATTACATTTGCTGACGATACAGTACTTTTATTCGAAGGCAAAACCTGGAATGAGTCTTGCATTAAAGCTGAATTTGGTATAAACAAAGTTAAACAATGGCTAGATAGTAATCTCCTCACTCTAAATTCGGATAAAACGAAATTCATCTGCTTCAGTTCAACTCAAGCGGGTCAACCACAAGAAATTATTAACATTAGAATACACCATTGTTACGACACTATTACATGTAAATGCAATACCTTAGAATGTGTGGACAATATAAGATACCTAGGAATTATCATTGATAAATTTCTGAGATGGGACAAACACATAGCCTTTACTTCCACAAAGGTCAGGAAACTTACACATCTGTTTATAGCAATAAGAAATATTCTATGTCTAAATGATTTGAAACGAATTTACTTTGCAATGTGCAATTCCATACTAGACTATGCTTCCTTAGGTTGGGGAGGTTGTGCTAAAACCATACTCGATCCCTTAGCTAAATCCCAGAAATCGCTTATAAGAGTCATACTGAAAAAACCTTTCAGGTACCCCAGCGATTCATTGTTCGCAGAGTTTCGTGTTCTTGATGTAAGACAATTATATATGAGGAAAATCATATTACATACTCAAAAACAGAGGCACTACTTAGCTTCCGTAAACCACTGTCATAATACAAGACATGCAAAAAAAACCCAACAGTTCCGCCCACCACTTCCTCATCTTTAGCACAGAGACAATTCTCATACTTAGGCCCTAAACTGCTCAATCTCATACCTGATGCATGGAAGGCAAAGAGTACTAATATTCTGCGTATGCAGGTAAACAATTGGCTTCTGGTCTTGGGGAGAGCTGAATGCGAGAATATGCTAAAAAACAGTAATTAAATTGTAAATTTTGTTTTCTTTACATTCTTCTTTACATTTTAACTTATATTGGTATTATATTAGCATTACAGGAACTGTATTTTTACATAAAGAAAGTTCGAAAATTGTTCAATTCTTCGTGATATTTTTCCTTAAAGGAAAAGTTCCTTCTTTACTTTCATTTTTTATTTTTTGTTATTTTTCATTTCCTTGTTTTATCTTTTAATATTTCATTTTATTTTTTTAGTCGTGGTATAACTGAAAGTATACTAGATTATGAATATACATTTGTATTACTTTACCAACAGAATTTCTTCAATTCAGTTTCATTTTCTTGTTTTTATCTATTAATATTTCTTTAGTTTATTATGTCAGCTAAACAATAGTAAAATATGTCGTGATATAACTGAAAGTATTCTAGAATATGAATATACATATGTATTTTTTTTAACAACAGAATAGTCAACACTATAATTTACTATAATTTTACATGTAAAAACATTATCATATTGGAATGTCCTAAAACGGGCAATCGCCTAGTTGGACATTTTAAGTTCATTAATTGTATTATGTAATATTTACAAACAAACAATAAATAAATAAAATAAATAAATAAATAAAATAAATAAAGGTATACCAAAAATATACACATTTTTGGCTTGTAGCTTCCTCTTAATCTTTTGGTAAAAATTGTATTGTTTCACTTCATCTATCTTCAGTGGCGGTTCGTGGTCTTTTTAACAGGGGGTTCAGAAATTCAAGAGAAGAAAAACATATCTAATTAAAATGTACTTACTGTTGTCCTTCGTCAAATAGTCGAATACGGCAGCAGTCACACAACTTAAATAAAGTTAGTGGGAGGGGTACCTACATATTATTGTTTTTAAATCACTTCACTAGACACAAATATTAGATAATGAGAAAAGTTTTATAGGAATTAAATTGTTTAATGTTTTTATAGCACTCAATGTATGTTGCTAATTATTATTGTTTTTTCGAGAAGAATAATTTCGTAGAATATACATATAATAGATATTTAAAACATTAAAAAAAAAACAAATAAAGGTGGCACGAAATAAATTTACTAAGTCTACTTCAATAGGTAGTAGATTTGCAAATGCCATAAGCAAACGGTTGGAGAAATGCAGAAACAAGAAAACAAAAATATGTACAAAAATGACTACAAAGTTAAATACCATAATATAACATAAAAAATAACACTTGCTTCCCTAAAGGTCAAACGTCGACCGCGAAGTTCTCGGGTTTCTTCGGTTACATTCGTCAATGTTCGGAGGTCACGTGATAACATAACGCGTGTTCGGCGCACACAATTTGTCTTACTTTTGCAAAGAAAAACCATATTTTGTATATGTCACCGTCATAGGGATCTGTACCGGCTAAAATTCTTTTGTATGAAGAGTTTGGCGCGGATTTCAACTCGCACAAAATTTGGAATATGTATCGTATTTTTCGGTGGCGCGGGTTTTGAAGGCGAAATTTTAATAGCGTGCTATCTATAATGTGCTTATATTATTATAAAACAAGTTTGTTTTATTTTCTCATCTTTTTAATGGGGGTTCGCCGCACAAACGCACTTTAGAGAAAACCGCCACTGTCTATCTTCTATCTATCTTTTTATATAACAAAGAGTGTCTGTGGCGGGCGGTGTGAATATATTTTTTATACAAATCTATGTTTTTATTCCGAGATTGATTAGATTTTGCACACTTGATAAAACAAGAGGAAGGTCTTGAAACTGTCCACAGAGATTTTGTAAAAATACCATATCCCATTTTCCCAACCCTTTAAAACCAACTAAAATAAAAGCTCTGCCTAAAGCCTAGGCAACGTAATTTTTTTTAAATTCTACATTTTGATTATTCATACATTTTATCCGAATGACGTACGAATGTAGACAATACTGCTAACCGTAAAAGTCATATATTTTCAATGAGGATGAATTAAAAAAATTAACCTAAGACACTTATTTTGAATTAAATATTAAATGGCATCTTAGGTTTTTAGGATTGTTCTTTTTCATCGCTTTAATACGATGAATGTCACATCATGCTAACGAGAAGATGGTGTTAATTTTATCGACAAATTCCGCTTATAAATGTTTTTACAAATTTGTTGTATGTTTTTCCATCTCCTCGACGTAAATAGTTATTTCTTGTAGCAATTATGTTGAAAAGATGTTATTTCAATAATTTATGCTTAGGTATTAAAGAACGAAGCGTAATATTACAATTTTACCGATCTTTTTCATAAATTTACGGATTGCAATCTTTGAATTGGTTTTTATAGAACGCAAATTAATGTAAGGACATTGTGTGTATTTTTTATAATACAAGGTGCTCTTATGACGGGTCTCCTGCGCGCACAATGTTTTGTTTTTCTAAACATTTACATAAACATCGTGCGTAGAATGTTTTCCATCGGCCTCGGAAAGCAAAAGCAGTGTGCGCAGGAGTCCCGCCTTAAGAAACAGTTTCATTGAGGGGTTCGTAGGTACCTACGGGAATGATGCCCAGCCAGGAGACATGGTAAACGCTCGCCCGGCATAAGGATGCAAGGATGTGTAAGGACACGGTTGACATGTTTTCTGGCCAGTGAAACGATTCAATTTCATGTCTTTCGTGATGAAAGTAAGCCTTCTTCTTGCACACCATATTTCCTGTCATTACACACTGACAGCCTTACTAAAAAAATGAGTCTCAACTGCTTTCAACCGTCGGGAGCCAGTGAGACTATGGCATCCCCAGTTGGGGTATGTTGGGCGTTTTTTTAACACACCAACGTTGAACGGGCGTGTAAGAATCTAATTAGTCAGACGGTAACAGTCTCGTGAAGATATCTTTATTATTATTTATTTATTAATTTACGCCCTTTTTCGGGGCTTTTACATACGAGTATGAATATTAAGAAATATACATTGTTTATTGTACATAACTGAATTGCTTCATTAACAAACATTTTAAATTTGTTTAAAGATAAATTGAAGATGTCCACTGACTTGGTATAATTGATTCCCTCCATTAGTATTCTGGGCAAAGAGGAATACATATGAATAGTTAGTCCCAGAATTTCTGCATTGAAATAAATCCTGACTTCGAGTTTTACATTGTGGAAACCGGAAGCTTGTCAGTTCTAGCAATACCGGTCTATCAACTAAATTATTTAAAATTTTATACAGAAATACCAAGTCAGTGACAATTCTTCTGTCTGAAAATTTGAGCATATTGATATAATTTAACTTTATTTTGAGTGTTGTAGTTTAACATAATTGCTGGAAAACCCATTTTAAAATTTATAAAACGTAAGAATTTGTTTTGTATCCCTTCAACAGCTTGTACATGTATATTATAATGTGGGTTCCAGAAAGGAAAATTGTACTCAATATATTTTTGTTATAATATGCTCAAAACACCATGTATTTAAGTTCTTGTCTCTAACGGTGTAACCATGTTTATTTATTTTTATTTATTTATTTATTTATTTTTCATGTTCTCCGTAAAACGGTTATTCACCAATACATTATGGAGAAGATTACAAATTAGACAAAAAGTATAGCAAAACACATAAAAAGGTCAGTTTCACTACTTTGTGACATACGTCAAAAGATAATTGTTAAACTGCCTGTAGGTTACGTTAAAAATGTCGATGGTCAATGCAGACTCGTTGAGCAGTTCAGTCGCTCTGTTGACTGGGGCGTTCTGATAGGCAGAAGTCCTCGCTTTTGGAGCATAAAAAAGGGTATGGGACCTTCCACGAGTATACTTGTCTGGGACATATAAGTTAATCTCTTTCAAAATAGGTGGATTATGTATAGTTCCAGAGATTATCTTAAAAAAATGTTTTCCTAAAAATATTTTTCGGCGGGCTTCTAATGTATTAAGATCGAGCATTCCTGCTAAGAATAAGGATGGATACAGGAAAGGGTAGTACATATATTCCCTCATATATAGGTAACGCATGAATCTCTTTTGTACTTTTTCTATTTCGAGAATATGGTTTTGCTCAGAAGGGGCCCAAATAATGGAGTTAATATTCCAAGATACTGCGAACAAGTGCTTCATACGTTCTTCGGATTGCGATTCCGTTTGTAAATGATCTTGAATTACGAAAAACAAATCCAAGCATTTTGTTGGCACGGGAGACAATATCAGATATATGGGATTTGAAAGAGAGATTTGCTTCAAAAATTACGCCAAGGTCTCGAATCTCATTTTTACGTGTTAATTCATGTTTATTAATGTGGTAGGGGAACAGGAATGTATCTTTGGACCTTGTAAATGTAACGACACTGCATTTCTGAATACTGAAGGGTAAGTTGTTCAGTTCCGACCATTTGACAAGAGAATCAAGATCGTTCTGCAGAAGAATGGAATCGATGTAACTTTTGATTGCTTTGAAAAGTTTTATATCGTCAGCAAAAAGGAGATATTTTGAGTGGTTTATAGTGTTGCCAATGTCATTGATGAATAAGAGAAAGAGAAGGGGTCCTAGATTCGATCCCTGGGGAATCCCGGAGTTAGTTTTGTATTCGTGAGAGATATGGTGTCCGTAACTGACATACTGACGACGATTGCGTAAGTAGCTAGCCACAAAAGCGAGGAAATTCTGAGAGAATCCGATGTCACTTAATTTTTTTAATAAAATATCATGGTCGACTTTATCAAATGCTTTCTCGAAGTCTGTATAAATCACATCAACAGGTACAAAATTTTCAAATGAATTATTAATATAGGTAATGAGATTCATAAGATTCGTTGAAGGTGACAGTGTGGGACGAAATCCGTGCTGATTTTCGGTGAGTGCGTGTTTTGTTTGGTTATATATCTGTGAATAAATTATGGTTTCTAAAAGTTTTTCGGGTGCTGACAACACAGCTACAGGTCTGTAATTATCTATTTCTGACTTTTTTCCTTTTTTATGTATAGGCGTTACTTTCGTTAGTTTCCACATTTCCGGAAAGATATTTTTGCAAAGTGATAGGTTAAAAATATGTTTTAGAGGTTGAACAAAATAACTTGCATATCTTTTGAGGATTATAGGTGGAATACAATCTGGGCCGACGGAGTATTTAGGTTTTAGCTTATGGAAAGCTGTAATAATATCGTCATCGTTAATTTCATGAATTTGTACAGGTAAAGAGTTAAATGACGATGAAGCTATAGAGGATATGTCAAGTTTGGGGATATTGTCGCTAAATACTGATTGAAAATAGTGTGCGAAACCTGCGGCGATCTCATACGATCCATCATATTTATTGTCTTTGTAGTCCATGTGGTTAAGTTTGTCACAGCCGCGGCGTTTATCGTTAGTGTAAGACCAAAATCGAGTTGGGTCTGTTATTATACTGTTCTCGGCCTCACGTGTAAAGTCAGTGTAGGCCTGACCAATTAACCGTTTGATTGATTTTCGCAAAGTTTTAAAGTTAGCTAAGGCATGTTCGGATTTTGTTTTTTTCCAAAGATAGTGCATTTTAGTTTTTTCTCGTATGAGGTGAATGATTCCCCCATTAAACCATTTCGGATATTGTCTAACATCTTTGAGCATACGTGTAGATCTTTTCTTAAAACAAATGTTGAAAATATTATTGAGCTGTTCATAAAACATTTCGACAGCTAGATTTACGTCAAGGCAATCGTAATGATTCCAGTGATGTTGTTCTAAGGCATTCTTAAGTGTGTTATCTGAGCTTTCGTGGAAAATCCAACCCATGTTTATGTCTGGAGGCAATGTGTCTGTTTGTATATGTGATTGAGTTGTGTAATCGAATGTGAATGAAAGTGAAGGGTGATGAATATCCTCTCTGACTAATGGGGAGTCATGGCGGCAGATAACAGCATTTTTAGAATTTACATTACTTAATACTAGGTCTAACATGTGTGCATTTATGTTATAAACAGTGTTGAATTGTGTTAAATTATAAAAAGAACAAAAGTAATCGAAAACGTCAATTGGGTTTTTCCCTGAGGGAAAGTTAAAATCACCGAAAATAATAATATTTTTTGATTGTAACTTTACACTTTCACTTATAGTTTTGTCGTAAAATAATTGATACTGTTCAGATGTTGTATTTGGAGGAAAATATACAACACATATATAAATGATGACATTTCTATGCGATACTTTCACCCACAAGTCTTCACCTTGGGTTTCTATGCAGTCCATTCTTTCCGCGTGTGAGTGGCTGTCAGCTCGGAGGGCTAGGAGAGTCCCTCCTCCGCGACTGCCTCTATCCTTGTCTATGTCTATGTCTATGATAAGAAATAAAAACTTATATCGTTTTATCAGCCTAAAGCAAAGAAACAACAGCCAAGCACGTTGTTTCATTCAGAACCTAATTAATATCTTTATATTAACAATATTTTATTAATATTAATTATGATAATCAATACCTACCATTTTAATATGGAAAAAAGGAAAGTTATTTTTCAGAATACGTATTTCTAAAACTCTCCTAGAATCAATATAGATGATTGATTATTAGCTAGTATTGAAATAACTAAATATTAGTGCGACCGTAGAATAAAATGAAAAATATACGTGGAGTTTGGCCGGCAAAAAAACAATAAGTAGGTACTTAAAAACAGCTTCCACATTGGCGACTAGCATATTAAATTAATGACTTTCCCATACCTACTTCAACAGACAGTCGTCTAGCTTCATTTGTGTCAATTCAGGTTGTTTGGTTCATGGTGTTTTATCATGGCGATGATTTATGTGACTGTTGGTCATTGAATATATTGACCACGTGTGAATGTTACTTACGAATCATTTTATCAGAATTTCTATAATAATGAAAAATTATTTTTTCATGACTATATTTTAGTATTAATTTAAGCTATTGTATCGTTATTGTAATCTAAAAAAAACTCTAAATGTACCTACACATAGGGTTCCTTATCTAGGGAGATCTTGAACGAAATCGATAACTTTACAATTTAGGATCGATCTATTGATTTGGCATATTGATTAAGTATGTCTATGGATGGCTTATACGACTACCTTCAACTCTGAGAGCTTAGTTAGATCACCTCCATTGATTAATAATCCAGTTATTTTGCGTAACGAACGACATTATAAAAAAGTTGTGCATATTGATAGCTTATCTGACACAAACAGTGACTTTTGTCCAGCGACTGTCGGAATCATATTCTGACCGTGCTCGCAAATATCGCTAACTAACCATAGATGATGGATTTCGTTAATATTGTATTGACATATATCTTGTCAGTGCTAGACCGCAAGGTGCCTTCCCCACATGCCATTATAAAAGGAATGAAAATGAAAATCTGCTTGTACTACATGGTACCAACAGGTTAAAGATAGTAAAAATAAATTATATGATGTGTCAAAACAAACAAAAAAAACTTTTTATGAAACTTTAAAATAATATTACTTCGATGTCTAACGAAAGTTCGTCAAAATATTGAGCTCAAAATTCTTGATCAAATTGAAATTTGTAAGTTAGCTAAACGGACAAATTAATTAATTAATAATTAATTATTAATATTTCAAAATATTGATCGACACAAGAGACAGATTGATTCACCGAACTTGACAAGATTTGAAAACTTGTGTTTTCATTTATAACAAAAACGGCGTAAGATCATAGAGCTACAATTAGAGACGCTATTGCATACTTTTATCTCGTCGAAACTTTGTCCACTATTAGAACGCGATAAGCGGTGCACGGCCACGGCCGGCGTGGTCTAGTGGTATACGCTTTTGACTACAGATCAGAAGCGGCCCGTGACTGTAATTACCAGCAGTGCATTTCACTTTTAAAATATACCTAGTCTGTAATTTAGGTGGAGCAAATTAATGAATGGGAACACCTACTGCAATTCATTCTATCTTCTAAGTTATATTTGTAAAATAACTGATTAAATAATACAAAATTATCTCGAAAATAAAGGACTCTCAATTCATCGTTGAAAATATAGCGAAACCGTTTGATTTCACCGCGAACGAGTTCCAATGTGTTAATGTTGTTGCGTTAACATTGAACATTAGTATTTCTAAGCGAATCCATTCCAAACGCATTGGATTACGCATGATCAAAGTGATGCAAAATTCACTCGCCGTCAAAACACTTCGATAATGCACGGATGGGTTATGTATCTGCACTGCTCTAACACGTAATTTGACGTTAAGAGTGTAATCTGTCTCGCTCATGTCACCGTTTCGGCTACTTCGGGCTGTCTCGATACTGCCCGACGCTGTTTTAGTAGTATGGTAAAAGTTGGTTTTGTGCATATCTGGGTATGCACGACCGCTTGCTCTTGGACGGGATTTTTTTACTAGAAGATAGCTCAAATAATGACCTGACGGGAATTACGAATTTCTTACATCGATCACTGGGGCACAGATGTCGTTGTAATTTGTTATGTGGAGATTGAAGACAATCAGTGCAATGCACAAATGCACGTACCAAGGAACCGCCTCTGCTACAGATCCGAAGGTCGCGGGTTCGAACCCGGCGTGCGCAAATAAATTTTATTTGATTAATTTGTGTTATTTCACAATTAATTAATTTAAAATAATAAATAGTATATTTGCGGCACGTTCCAGAGTGGAAGATACTCTCAGTATCGCCCTGGTGTAAGACCACCATTCAGAATTGAAACGTTGCTTGAAATGGCTTTAGCCGTGTTTGGTGACCAGATCTGAATAGCCAGGTACTTCCCCACCTTCCTCTTCCCCATCTCCCTCCCCTCCCCAATACCCTCAGCCTCACAACATACCCCAATTGGGGATGCCATAGTCTCACTGGCTCCAGACGGGAGCAGTTGGGACTCTTGTGCGGTATTACTGTAAAAAAAAAAAAAAAAACTTGGATCGGAATTAGTAGTTTTAGTTCATACAGAATAGGCCATCTTCAAAAGGATCCCAGGACACTTTCAAGCCTGCAAACTCGGTCATCCAGACAAATCGACAGTAAATTGCCGTGCATTTAATTTAACCCGACTATTACTTTGAATTTGTTCCTGAGGTCCTGGGAAGACCCAAAAATTATATAGCATGCGTAATTAAGGAATGAAGAAAGACAAAATATAATTTAATACCCTTTTAAAAATATTATGTATATAAATGTTTCGACTTCATCAAGGGTAAATGTGGCAATGGTTATTTGGCTTTATGGAACAGCCACAATAGGTAGTGTTAGGCGAGATACTTGAGATTGATCTGTACATTATCTACGTCAATAAAAATCATGTACTGTTTCATAATGCTATCGCAAAAACGAAGTATTGAATTCCGTTATTTTTTATTGATAAACTAACGTTTATAAGACAAGGTTTTATGCATAGCATAAAGGAAAACAAATAATTATAAGCAATAATTAGTCATCCGAAATGCTAATACAAATTGAAAATATCTCCCGAGTAAAAAAAATATAATATAGTATTTCGGATGACTAATTATTTGTTATCCTTTATGCTATGCATAAAACCTTGTCTTATAAACGTTGGTTTATCAATAAAAAATAATAATATTTGACTAGTCAAAAATATTTCACCAATAAATGAAGATATCATATGTCTCGATGCCCTCTAGTGAGAAATTTAGCACTAACAAAGCCTTTCCTACAAAAATAAAGTTGGTTGTTTTCAGGTGAAAAAATATAATAAGCAGTAATGGTTGATTGAGGTACTAGTACATATTGAATCATTTGGCGGGTTGGAAATAAGCCGACATAGCTCAGTGGATACAGAGCACCTGACCGGACATCAGAAGGCACGGGTTCAATTCCCGTTGGCGGAATTTATTTTTACTCGGGAGATATTTTCAATTTGTATTAGTATTTCGAATGACTAATTATTGCTTATAATTATTTATTGAATTCCGGTTCAAACGATGCAGTTGATAAAGTGTAACTCGATTTGTTTTAATATTACAAGGAATTTCGTTAACCTTGAAAACACACTGTCCTTTTCAATAGTCTTATTTAACGATCGATTCTTATATACAATTATCGAGGTTGAATTAACCGACCAAGGTTCTGTTTGAACTACAAGGAAATCATCGCTCTTAATCTTGCATTTAGCGTAAGGGGCTGAAGGCAATACGCCATTGATGAGCCCTCGACCCTCGTGCGCCGTAAAATAAAAATGTTCTTTATAATTTTATTGACAGCTGTATATCGATTAGATGATATGTAGTTATTATAATAAAACTCTAATTGTTACATGGGTGTTGTCGTGTAAATCATTGATTGTTACGTGTTCTTTCAAACTTTTGCAACCTTGACTTCCATGTTTTATAGGTACATTATGTTCATTTTATTTATTTATTCACAAAATTATATACCGAAAACAAAACATGAGCCACTCATCACTAGTTCAGTCCTGTGTCGAAATTAGTAGCGTTACAATTTAAGTTAAACAACATGTTTTACATACATTATTTTCGATATTTTTTAGTTTTAAATAAATTCTTAAAACATTTATTAATATTTTTAAGCCCTTCATCGTTTGAGGGTCATATATCACCGGGCGTTCAAATTTTATAAAAGTTTTTTTTCCATCATGCGGAAATACGTAATTTTTTGACGTTAAAGAGAAATAATAATTCTCTCCAGTTTGCCTATGTCATTAATAAAATCCTAAAAATAGCCAAAATGAATATTTCGCGCCGCTATCGTAACAATCGGTTTGACTTTAAAAATTATTTATTATTTTTTATTACATTAACGTGGTTAGTGGTTAGTGTTTACAGTGTGTACTTACAAACAATACATTTATGGCCATGGAGAGAGGTTGTAGATATAAATCAAATCATAATATAGATATAAACATTATTCACAAACCATCAGAGAAATATTCTTTTATGGACCTCTTGTATTTGGTAAGTTCGCAACTGAAAATATCAACCTTAGATAATATCCTATTGTAATTATATTATTTAAAATAATATATAGCATATTTGCGGCACGTTCCAAGTGGAAGATAATCTCAGTCTCGTCCTGTTATAAGACCACCATTCAGAATTAAAACTTTGCTTGAAATTTGGGATGTTGAAGTTGGGAAAGATTGGGAATCTTGGACGTTTTCACACAAAAAAAGCGGGGAGGAGAAATTATTTGGGATTCAGATGACACAATATCAAGAAAACTGCACATTGATTTTAGAGTTGCTACTTTATTATTCTTTACTATTGATAATACATTTTTTGAACTTAAAATAGTTCAACTTCTAATGGTCTAATTTATTAATACCTCCATATTTTAAATATTTTAAATATTTTAATTAAAAAAAAAAAAGTTTTTTTTTCTAATATTAATTACATAAATAATGTTTATGCCTTTTTTTAAATATTCTTAGTCTAGGTACATTTTTTTACTGATAACTAAGCTGTGCTTTGGAATATTTCTTTTGTAAACTTTTTTTTAATCGAAATTTTTCCTAATTTTCCATGGAAAGACCGTACCTTAGCCGTTTTTTTTCTATAAAATCGGAATTTTCTACAAAAGATATCCTAGAGAATAATATTATTCCGTTTGTTTATTTGAAAATATATAAATTTAAAAAAATTTTCCTCCAAATCTTTAGCTAGTAAAAATTGGTGATTTACTGGCTTTGTGCGCTATTTTGTTATTAGATTTTAGCGACTAGTTTAATTTTTACATTTTGAAATGTGTTTTTCGTGTTCAATTTCGACCAAATTTTTTTACCGATGTTTTATATGTATAAGTTTTAAACTATTTATTCAACGTTTAATTTTGTGTTATGTCTTTTGTACACAGTGTACGATTAGCATTTTATGTGAAACACGCCCTCTGAGACCTAATGTTCTTTCAAATAAAATATGCAATAATTTATAAACTACAAAAAAAACTAAAATTCCACATAACTTTATATATTGTTAACAAGCATCACCACTGCCAGTTTCAATTTAGGTCTGAAAGGGTTAATAATCTTTTCAAAGTTTCACCGTCCATTATTACTTGATTTTATATTTTAGAGGATTTTTGACAAAAGAAGGTTGATATTTATTAAATTGATAATGATAGTGGTATCAAAACTATGAATCAATTTGATAGTGATAGTGGTGTCAAAACTATGATTAAAGTTGATAACGATAGTGGTATCAAAACTATGAATCTGATAATGATAGTGGTATCAAAACTATGAGTCAATTTGATAATGATAGTTGTATAAAAACTATGATTCAAGTTGATAATGATAGTGGTATCAAAACTATTATTAAAGTTGATAACGATAGTGGTATCAAAACTATGATTAAAGTTGATAACAATAGTGGTATCAAAACTATGAATCTGATAATGATAGTGGTATCAAAACTATGAGTCAATTTGATAATGATAATTGTATAAAAACTATGATTCAAGTTGATAATGATAGTAGTATCAAAACTATGATTAAAGTTGATAACAATAGTGGTATCAAAACTATGAATCTGATAATGATAGTGGTATCAAAACTATGAGTCAATTTGATAATGATAGTTGTATAAAAACTATGATTCAAGTTGATAATGATAGTAGTATCAAAACTATGATTAAAGTTGATAACGATAGTGGTATCCAAACTATGAATCTGATAATGATAGTGGTATGAAAACTATGATTAAAGTTGATAACGATAGTGGTATCCAAACTATGAATCTGATAATGATAGTGGTATGAAAACTATGATTAAAGTTGATAACGATAGTAGTAACAAAACAATGAATCAATTGAAATGATAATGATGTGTAAAAACTATGATTCAAGTTGATGGTGATAGTGGTATTAAAACTATGATTTAAGTCGATAATGACAGTAGTATCAAAACTTTGATTCAAATCTAGCCTAATATATTATTTTATTTTTATTTTATGTTCACCAGGCTGGAAATGATCCAGATCTCGAACCAAATACCTCTCCCAAGGTGCGTGCTTATGTTATGTGTTAAACACCTTTTCGTGTTCAGATTTCACCAATTCAATTTGATTAGACATTTGACTTGTCACCGGGTTTGCTTGAGGGTAGATTATTTTCACGTGTTTTTAGAAAGTTTGATTTGCAAACATGTTTTCCACCGCATCCTAAATTGTAGATTAATAAAAAGTTTGTCCTTTGATATTCCAGTTCACTTTTCGAATGGCAAACGAAACAATTAAGTGTAAGGTACGTAACGATCATACATTTTTTTAAATACCCTACGCGTGAACTTAGACTATTGGTTTTTAGTATATTTACACGTAGGTGCTATTTACTAATAGCTTATGACATCATTTTATAGTAGAGGTATTAACTTTCACCATCAGGCATTATGCGGTTCATTGTGGGCCCTTACTTCATTAGTACCGATATGGTATTTAGATAGGGCTTTAAATGAGATTTCTTCACCCATCCGATAGCCAATAAAATTGTTCGCACTGTTCCAATATTGAAGGTATTTAGGTGTAAACTTTACATATATTTTATAATATTTATTTAGTATTTAAGCTCTACTAAAACTGTTAACTAAAACAAACTCCAAGTTTTATAATTCAATAACCCAAACAAAATTACAGGAAGTCTAAACACTAAAGATTTCAAATTATCATAAATGGCTCTTTCCATTTATTTGTTGTTGATAAAATAACAAATATTTTTACGAACTTGAAAAGTGTAAGGACGGGAATATAATATTTCTTAATCTACTTAAATGTAAAATATCAGTTGTTGTTAAGTGGATTCTCTTGAACGACAAGTTAATAAAAGCTCGAGAAACAAATACAATCCAATATTTGAAAACAGCCGCGTAAATAATTGATAATTCAGCGTTCAATACATTTGTTAGAAGGCTATTTGGTCAATTTCGTCAATTCCATTACAATTTAACACGTAGTTAAAAATAATTCTTTGGATTCCAAGGTTAAGGTAGAATAAATATCATACAAAATTGAATGGAAACAGGTAGGTATGGCTGGATATATATTAGGAACTTACTGCAAAAAACACATTTTTCTTGTTTTCAATACCTTCGGCAAAAAAAGGTAGATTTTTTTTAAAATATATAAAATTGTGTGTACACGGAGAAAAACAAGTATTGCTGATTTATTAAAATTCTGTTGCAGGCAATTTCCTAAAAAACTATTAGTACTTTTATAATATTTCGGAACACGTGTTCATGCAGCTGCGTTTATGCTATTATTATATAATATTAACATTAGAATTGTTATAAATACGTATCCCGGCATCGCCACAATATATTCGTGTTCTACAGATGTTTTTATTGGAAAATTTGTCAATTCATTCGAGGACTATTGTTCCTTTTTTAACAGGAATACGAATAGTTTGAAGAGATTTTGAATAAATTACCAATATTTAATATCAGTAAGTTTTCTTCGTGTATTCTCCACGGAACAACGTTTCGTAGAAATGATTAAACATGTCGATGTTAATTTCATTATTTACTGAATGCTCGTAAGGCTTTAACAAACATAATGCTAGTCGAAATTTTACGTAATGCAGAAATATAATATTAGTGTCAGTACATATTATAAAACATATGAGTAGGTACAATAAATACTCATCGGGTTACAAACATAACACAGAAATATATATGTCAGCTTCCTTCACAGCTAATTATTTCGGCTTTGATGCAGGACGGAGAGGTCTTGTGTCAGAGGCAGTTCGGTAAGTGATATGAATAGTTAGTTCTATGATTGTCACAGTGGAAAAGATAGTGGAGTCGAGCAGATTTAACAGAGATATGAGTATTTAAAACACTTAACATTTGATGGCAGACAATTACGTTATTCAGTAATTTAAAAGGAATAAGAATATAGAATTTCAATTGTAAAAAAAAATAGCTCAAGAAAAGAATATCATTAATCGTTCTCCGAGTAGGCAGTTTTAGATTACACATTAATGTAATAAATTTGTTATCAATATACAATAATTCATCAAACCTGTCAACCTACCTATCTGGTTGGCTTTTATAGAACGGTTATTTTATAAGAGTTCTATAAACGATTATTAGGAAAAAGTATTACGATTTTTTTTTCTACATTTGGTAATTCTTAAAAATGTTCGCAGGGGGGAGAACTTCACCCAATCATTCCATTTAATACATACAATAGTTTTGCTTTTTTCTGCAAGGAAAAAATGATTTAAAACCTATGTTCCTTAGTGTATCGTTCTTCAAAATCTCCAGCCAAAATCAATTATTTTTTCCAATTTCCTCTTGCTTGAAACTTCCGTCAGGATCATTTTGAAAACCTAATATCAAATTGTGCGATGGATTTTTTACGACCGCTTACCTTTTCGAGAAACGCGACATATAATAATGTAATCATATAAAATATCGGTGTGATGGTTTCTAGTTTTAGGGCCACAGACGACAGACGACATACGATAGGAAACTATCGATTTTAGAATTATTAACGCGAGACATTAGTGTCTCCGTGTACAGTGAGTACACACGCCACCCTTATCATCAGAGCTGATGTCAATATTATGTTAACCTCACAGATTTTAAGAAGCTTCTATGTTATTACAAAAGACGTTTAATGGACGAGTCTGTATGAACACATAGCCTACTTTATGATCACTAATTATTATAGTGTCTGACGTAAATATATACCTTCAATTTTGCAATTGTTACTACCTACTTTATGATCACTAATTATTATAGTGTCTGACGTAAATATATACCTTCAATTTTGCAATTGTTGAAGAAGTAAAAATATACCTCTTATGTTTTATACGTATTCTTAATGCAGTGTAGCAGTTGATCCTTGACTGTGTTTCATATTATAAAAACTCTCTAAAAAACAGGTCCTCAGTTCACCGGGCTCTGTATCACTTTCAAAGACCCTGTCAATATTACAGATGTAAAGTATGACGAATGCAAATAATTATAGCTCTCCTTCGCAGAGAATGTTTTAGTTTTAGATATGATAGTTTGTGTAAGTTGAGAAAGGTGCCACTGTGCGGGCTACCAACTGATTGGCGCGTCGAGTTTAGCATTGTATTTGAACACCAAGATAAAGCTCTAGTACCACTGAATAAATAGTATATCTGGAACTCAGACAGTTATATAACTTTAAATTCACATGTCTACCAGGTGCGAACTCCGTGTTACGTTATTGTTGGCCAATTCTCACTGTGTTTGTGAATTGTTCTGGCCAGTAAACCATTTATTTTAAATTCGTATTTATATCGGCAGGTATACAAAAAAGACTAGGATTTTAAGCAAAGCAAACTAGCCACATGCTGCATAATGTTTGTTGAAGAATTATTATTATTGATTATTCTCCATTTTCTTACACCATGTAGGTACTCTATTAAATCACCATTATTTCCCGAACCATTACATGTATGAATTGAGCGATGCTTATTTGAACAATGACCGAGTCATAAATAAGTCGTAAATTGATTTTTCACCATTGGTATTCAATTAATGATCATTTCTCAATATGGTAACTTTCAATTCCCAATAAAGGCTCTAGAAGTTATAATGTATGATTTTAAGATACAGGACGCGAATGTGAAAGGTAGAAGAAGTTGAGGACATGAACCTATTGTTCATATTGGTAATGAAATTATTTTTTTGGTATTTAGGCTACGAACGTTTTGGTAGATTCCACTAACGTCTGTTTTTTAGAACGTGTTAGCCACATTGGTTTGAGGTAGTGGTCTCCGAAACGACTACTCGTTGAAGGCTTCGTTTGCAGGCAAGATCGCGGGGTTTAGCAAAGAGTGGAAGCAGTTGTCTGGAATACCTATTTTAAATGAAGCATACCGTTCGTTCTTCATAATCAGTTGTCGATGGCATCATCCAAATCGGGCTTCTTCTTGTTTCAATATATTTGTTCTTTCGTGGATGTCGGGTGAAACCAAAACCTGCTAGATCACAAGGCTAGGACACTCATGCAAAGCAGCCTTCTAACTTGTATGGGATTTTACAAAAAATATCGTTTTAACTTTTTTTTCAATTTGTTCTTATTTATTATAACATCTTAAAATGTTTTTGTTAATTTAAAAATAAATAAATTAAAAATTTGGAGGTTCCCATTCAAGTTAGGAGGCTGATTTGATTTAGTGTCCCGGTCTTGTGATCTAGGAGGTTTTGGTGAAACACGTAAATTTTCAGGGATAGAAACTAAGTTGTCATTGATACACCCTGTCCTTTTAGAGCAGGGGTGGGGAACCTGCGCCCCGCGACCCTTTTAGGTGCGGCCCGCAAGCACTTTATGTGCGGCCTGGTGGTCACAAAAAAACAGCGTAAAATAATTACTTTTTAAAAATTAATCTTTAAAATTACAGTTATGGATTCATCTGCAGATGCATTTAAGAAGGAAACCATTCATGGGCGTCGTCAGTGGGAGGGCAGCGGCCCTCCTCTAGACAAATTGGCGGAAAAGAAATTAAAGAAAAGAATCTGTTATTGTTTTATAATGACTGTTTAGTGCCAGATACAAACGTAAAGCGTTGTCTCAGTCGGGGACGGACTTTCAATTAGGCCTGAGAGGTCCCGGCCTAGGGCCCCAACCTTGGGGAAGGGGTCCCCAGCCAGGAACCGATTTTCATTTTATTTTTTAATGTTTTGTTTCTTAAGGCTTACTGTGTCATCTTCGGGATTGCTGTGAAAATGGTACACATTGAGAACACAAGACTCGTCAAAAAATGTATCAAATTGTCCATAGGTCTTCAACCTCGCAGACGCCCCGGCCCCGGCCGGTTCCAAAATGATACATGTTGAGTATTTCACATATTTGTAAAGTGTAAAATGGGAAATGAAAAGGACTGCAGTGGTTTGAAGTAAGGACGCTTGGATGGGAATCCGATACATTTGTCCACCCGGCTACTAGCCAGTTAAGCTGATATGTTTTAAAGGTTTCCGTTTTAAGTTATACTACAATATTTCCGTTTAAGAAAATACTAAAGATTTTTCGTCTAAATGTTGTTGGCATACTTACACTCCGAAAAATAAAAATCGAAAGCATTTATTGGTTTGCGTTTCGACCTAGAAAAAATTTCGCTTGGGTCGCTTTTATAATATTTTATAATTTTAAAATAATACACGTTCAGTATTTCAGGTATTAATACATGTCTCCGAGATTCTTGAGGAATTAAGACTAATGTGCGGTATTCGAATAACTTTTTAAAGTCTTCTTTTATATCTGGGTGTTTAGATAATGTACACAAATTTTAAAAAAAAATTATGTTTTGGTCTTCTTCAGGGCCTCAATGATTAACTGATTTTTAGTTTCTTCTGACTACTTCCTTGTTCCTTCACTATAAGCTCTATAAATAAATTAAGCTGCCCCCCCCCTAGCTTGGAAGCTGGCGACACTCATGAAGCCATTCTCGTGTGTGTTGCAAAAATCGTTTTCAGAAAATAACGATAAAATTCCATTGGATTCATCTGTCGACGAAAACATTAACGTGATCGAAGTGCAGTTACAAAATCCAAGATCTGTGTGCAGTTGCAGATTCATATCTATATTCAATTGCGAAAAATATATATAGAGAATTCCGACCCCCCCCCCTCCCCTTTCCCTAGTTTTTCCACCGTTTAGATTATGTAGGCAAACAAAATTAATTAATATCTCTAAGGACCATTTACTTATCGAATCTAAATGACGCGAACAGTGATATTGCTAAAAATATTTCTACTAATTAATTTACTTTACTTTATATTATTTACTTATTTACTTTATACTTATTAAATTAAATTAAATTAAATATTACTACTAATTATTTTACTTTACTTTATATTATTTACTTATTTTCTTTATACTTTTGTTTTACTAATAACATAAACTAATTACATAATCTACTAATTACATAAACGTAAAATATATTTTTTTATTAATTATTTTGTAGCAGTTATTTCAAGCTTTCCAATAACATGAAACTAACAACTAATATTTAGTAGAAAATTTGCTCGCCCCAATTTGTCCATTGATTTGACGGCTTTTTCCCAGATTTTAGAATATTTTTCCATTGAATTCAGTCCATTCTGTCATAGACTGAAACGGTTAATTTACAACAAAAGTATTGCAATGTAGCTTTAATGAGAAGTTTTTTTTAATGAGGTATTTTTCAATTATCATTCTCGAAACAATCATTCTTTGTAATTATCTCAAATTTATTTATGATCGCACGAAACGGTTTTTAACGCTTTCACATAAAAATTAGGTAGATACAGTATTCCAGGCAATATTTTGGTTCCTGTAATTTTGTTTGTGTATTTTGATTTTATGTGATGTTTTTGGTTGTCCTGATATTGTGGTATTGAATCTTGTGTATTTGATTTTATGTGATGTGTTTGGTAGTCCTGATATTGTGGCATTGAATCTTGTGTATTTGATTTTATGTGATGTGTTTGGTTGTCCTGATATTGTGGCATTGAATCTTGTGTATTTGATTTTATGTGATGTGTTTGGTTGTCCTGATATTGTGGCATTGAATCTTGTGTATTTGATTTTATGTGATGTGTTTGGTTGTCCTGATATTGTGGTATTGAATCTTGTGTATTTGATTTTATGTGATGTGTTTGGTAGTCCTGATATTGTGGCATTGAATCTTGTGTATTTGATTTTATGTGATGTGTTTGGTTGTCCTGATATTGTGGTATTGAATCTTGTGTATTTGATTTTATGTGATGTGTTTGGTAGTCCTGATATTGTGGCATTGAATCTTGTGTATTTGATTTTATGTGATGTGTTTGGTTGTCCTGATATTGTGGCATTGAATCTTGTGTATTTGATTTTATGTGATGTGTTTGGTTGTCCTGATATTGTGGTATTGAATCTTGTGTATTTGATTTTATGTGATGTGTTTGGTAGTCCTGATATTGTGGCATTGAATCTTGTGTATTTGATTGTATGTGATGTGTTTGGTTGTCCTGATATTGTGGTATTGAATCTTGTGTATTTGATTTTATGTGATGTGTTTGGTAGTCCTGATATTGTGGCATTGAATCTTGTGTATTTGATTTTATGTGATGTGTTTGGTTGTCCTGATATTGTGGCATTGAATCTTGTGTATTTGATTTTATGTGATGTGTTTGGTTGTCCTGATATTGTGGCATTGAATCTTGTGTATTTGATTTTATGTGATGTGTTTGGTTATCCTGATACTGTGGCATTTAATCTTGTGTATTTAATTTTCTGCATATTTAGCGTAATTAAGTTTACATCACGTCAATGATTTACTGAATTAATTACGGTGTCCGTATAATGGCGAGTTTCATACTAAGATAATAAGAATCTTTTCGAATTATTGGTCATCCGGTAAAAACGGGATCGCAGGCCGTTTCCTGATAAAATTTGATTAAAGCCTAATATATCGGAATACGTGCTCATGCACCTGCAATTGTCTTGATAATATGTTACGATTATTTTGAACACGTGTTCCGACATCGTGCTAATATATTCGTATTTTACGTATAAGTTTATCAGGAAACTTATTAACTCATTCATTAAGGGCCTACATGGTTTGAGATATTTTCGCTAAAATTTGTATTATTTTCTCCTTGTCCTCCGTTCAAACCAAAGAGATTTATCTGCAAAGGTATGGTTTTACAATATATCGTATAATTTGTTAAACTGGTTGTGGTAATATTGGTTTAGAGACAAAATAAATTTAATGAAGAGGAACGACATCGCGACCCTTTTCATGCAATAACTTAATTTTGGATTTGAGACCAAAATACCCAATCAAACTGTAATTTTAAAAAATCTCTATTTGCAGCATATGTCTATCTAGTCGGCGATTTTATATATTTGTGTTTTAAATTTTAAAACTCAGGCTATTAAAGAATTTGATTTTTAAATACATCAATATAAATTTCACTTTGAATGAATGCAAAACTTTGAAGCGGAAATTAACCCACTTCCTGACAGCTGAAACTGCATTCTATGAATTTTCAATGCGTTTTAATGAAATTGAATGACGTAACAGTGGTTAATAGGTTTTCCAATAAGAGGTGTTATTTTGATATTCAATCGTAAAAGATCAATGGTTTCGTTGCTTGTGTGGCACGTAGCGCTGTCTTGTTGAAATTAAACGTTGTCCAGATCAATACCATCCAATTTCGGCCACAAAAAATCATAAATCATTTCTTGATAGCGGAATCCATTCACCGTAACTGTTGCTCCAGCCTCATTTTCGAAAAAGTAAGGTCCAATGACTCCGCCGGACAATAAACCGCACCAAACAGTCACACGTTGAAGATAGAGAGGCTTTTCAACAATAATTCTTGATTTTTTCGAGCCCCAAATGCGACAATTTTGCTTGTTGACGAAGCCACCGAGGTGGAAACGGGCCTCATCACTCAAGATGATTTGTATTTGATTCACTCAAGTGAATTTTAATAATTTCAATGCGTTGTTGAAGCGTGTATCGTTCCATTTTTATTAATGGCGTAGTTTCTACTTGTGAAAAGTCAAAAATGACAGCTTCAAAAGTAACATCTACCGAAATAGCGGGCTATTCAAAATAACACCTCGTATTGAAAAACCCTGTAAAAGAAATAAATGTTAGTTCTACCCGATCGGCATTTGGCAAGGTTGTTAACGCGGTTGGCTCGAGTCCCTGGGATGGAAAGTACAATCCTCAGTCAAACAAAAAGAAAAGTTGAGTTAGAAATTGTTTTCTTAGAGTTAATCATAATCATCTGGCCCATTCTACTAGGTGTGTCAATGTAATGAAGCTTAGCTCACATCCGTACAAGATATTGCTATACTTTTTTTTTGTAAATCTGCTTGGGTTTTTTGGCCTCAAATACAAAATTAAGTTTTGTAAAAAGGCCACGCAGACGCTCCTCTTAAAATAGGAGCAGTTCAAACTTACTGCCTTGCGGTACGCCGAAGCTAATTTATACTGGATTGATTGTATTGGAAAACGGTGGAAGTTCTAACTCTTTAAGTGGTTAAAGCAGGTATGTATTGGTTGTTTTGCAGATCCAAGTGGTAAATGGTGTGATCCTGGTGAGCTGGAGGCAGAAGGTGTTGGAGCGGCAGATAGAGTACGGAGCGCGGCTGGGGCACGTGGTGCTGAATCTGGCGCGCATGGAACTTAACAACTTCTACAAGAACGTGATGCCCGTCGCTGACTACTTCGACCAGAGTAACATGCTTGTCGCGGTGAGCATTGCTTTCTATTTTATACGATGTAACCCCCCCCCTCCATAAAAAGCGGAAATATATGTATTTGCTTCCTAAAAATGGCGAAGACGAGCAAAGTCGGGTTTATAATTTTATTTTTAACACAACTGATATATTTTTTTGAAGCCCACAAACAAATTTCTTTCCTTTTTTTATAGTAAATTATTTAATTTCAAACATACATTTCAATAACGTGAGAAAATAAATTAAAATTATTTCATATATGCAGTTGAACCTATGCGCTTTTATTGGCGGGAAAAAAATAAACTTTCAAGCGTGTCACCACTAAAGTGGTTTGGTTTGACGTATCTTTGTAATAAAATTGGATAAAATTACCTGGGAGCAATAAAACTATTATTATAAGCATTTCTAGTTACTCTTTTGAAACTACTGTTTATGCGCGGAGAAAACTTACTGATAAAAATATAGCTAAATATGATTTAAGATTTTTACGGCCAAAATTATTTTTGTTATTTGTTTTTGGGGTGTTACGCCGTGTTGCGCTAACTCCTTCTTTAGCCAACGTTTCAGAGCTTCAGAGCTTGTAAACTTCATAGCTTGTGAATCTCAGAGCTTGTAAACTCGACCACCCTGAAAAATCGTCAATTGCCGAGCATTTGATTGACACCGGGCATTACTTTGGATTTGTTCCTGAAGTCCTGGGGAGACCCAAAACTTATAGAGCACGGCTGATTACGAAGGCCATTGAAATTCATAAAAATCCCGCAAATATTACGAGAGATTTTTAATATGAGACGATGGAGCTAAGCTCAATAGTTCTTGGTATCTGGTAATTGACGGATACAACAGAGCTAAACGAAGAAAACCACTATAAAAAAAAAAATACACTTTAATGTCAGCTCAGAGGGTTGGAGCTGACAACACGGTATCACATCCTCATACATTAGCTCACATTTCACCACAACCTCAAATAACACATCTGCCCTGATGATGGACACTACAATGCTGTCCGAAACGTTGGCTAAAGAAGGAGTTAGCGCAACACGGCATTACACCCCAATAACAAAAATATAGCTAATTTATTAAAAGTCTCTTAAAATTATTCGTAATCATGTTAAATACAAGATTGCAGGCCTTTAACGAACGAATGTTTCTTAATAAACTTTCAATAAAACGCGATGTCGGAACACCTGTCCAAAAATTCAAATACTTTTGCATTTCGTCATTGTATATTATCAGGACTAGTGCAGGCGCATGAACACGTATTAATATATATTATAAATCTACTAAAAGTTTAACAGGATACAGCCTGCAATCACGTTTTTAACCGGATTTTAATAAATCAGTAATTTTGTTTTTTCTCCCTGCAGTACAATAATAAGCACGTTGTTTTAGGGGCACTTCAGAATTAATATCATGTTAAAATATATTTTTAATTAGACAATCATATTTTTGCAGTGAATTCTATCCAAAATCACTCCGAGGATATTTTACTATGTTGCTATTGCACATTATATCTTGCAAATAGATCTCCAGCGACCGCCGCAGCGATACACAAACGATTAAAACGTTCAGTTCCCCACACACCGTCAGATACATTTTAAACAGAGCTTCTTGGGCATGTTAACACAAGTACACAGAACAGAAGAGATCTGGCAATATCTGGCGATGTAGACAAAACCTCCTAGATCTTGTAACAATTGATGTTAACACATCTTGTCCGCAGCTAGCTCAGAATCATACTTAAATATATTGCATTTTATACTTACCTCTTCAGCCGTATACTCGGCCTTCTCACCAATTCGGGTTGCTTGGGCGGGGAGTAGGGAGGTGAATTCAATTAATAACATCTATTAATTATGTATGAGTCTCTATTATAATTGGGTTTATCAAGTGTTAATACTAAATCTTAATTATACTTAGATCGACTTACATCTATAACTTAACTAGTTGTCATATGGTTCGGATTACTTCTTCACAGCGGCGTAGCTACCTAGGGGCTACGCGGGGCAGTGCCCCGGGGCCCTCAAGCTCAGGGGGCCCTCGAATCCTTACCAGAAATCTCGATCGAACTGAACTTTTGGAAATTTCTCCCATTTTCAAAATAAATATGACAGGTTGCAACTTGCAACCCCACTTTAATCATGACAACTCCGTTGAGAGAAATTCAAAAGTTATGCCTAGGGAATTCCCCTAAATTCAGCTAAATTCAGGAAACAGCATCAAACGTTGGGATCTACTGTCAAAATTCACTGGCGAATCGGACACCACTCTAAAAAAACTAAATCCGACTAGATGGTCCAGTAGGGTCAATACGATATCTGCAATAAAACTTCGTTATTTTGATATTATCAAAGCATTATCAGTTATAGTTCTAAAGAGTCCTAATAAAGATGGGCGTAGTGAAGCAGAGAGTATTAAAACAAAAATGCTAAATTTCGAGTTCGTGTTGCTTGGCGAATTCATGCACAGTGTATTGAACGACATCAATTATGCATCCAAAACATCGCGACACCAATTTGGGCGAGGCGAGTAAAGTTTTAGCAGAGACCAAAGCAAAGTTGCAAATTTATAGAAATGATTTCGAATTATTCAAGTGCAAAGCAAGTGAAACTGCAAGAAAATATGGTATTGATACCCATTTTCAAGAAAAAAGGCAAAGAAAAGTTTAAAACATTTTGATGAATTAGCTGCTGATCACCGATTTCCAAGCCGTGAAAAAATATTTAAAATTGAGATTTTCAATAATGTACTAGACACAGTAATATCTCAATTAGATGCACGTTTTATTGGTATGAGTGCAGTCTGTCATATATTCGATTTTATAACACCAACTTTATTACAAAAGTGTGACGAATTCCAAAGAAAATATTCAGATATAATAGGCCCTAGTTTTTCACTTCAATTTATCAATATTTACCATCTAGTTTTAGCTCAACTAACTCAAGCATGGACTGTTCACCAATTATGTAAGGAAATAATGAGCAAATATGGAGTGCTAGAATGCGACCTAACGGAAGTATTTACAGCATTGTTATTATTCTTTACAATTCCTGTCACTTCTGCAGCAGCTGAAAGGTCATTTAGCAAATTAAAAATAACAAAAAATTGTTTAAGAAATAAGATGGGCCAAACACATTTATCGCTAATGGCAACTGAAAACAAAACCGCATCAAGCCTGGATTTAAACGAAGTATTAAACAAGATACTTTTGCGAAAACTAAAGCTCGGAAAAAAATGTTAATATAATTGTTATTTAGTCAGTTGGTAGGCCCGACCTTTATATAATAAACCCTTGAATCTTCTCTATTTCGTTTTATTAGCCAAACCTACACCAAGTATTAATTGTAATTTATGTTGTTACTGTTTAATATTTTTATTACCTGCCCTGCAGTCTGCAGTGCACAAAAAGAGCTTAAGTAGCTTAGCATTTTTAAAGTGTTTGTATATTTCATATTTTTATTTGATAAAACCTAATCAGTTTACATGGCAGTGGGGCCCCATTTTTTAATTTGCCCCAGGGCCCTTGGTTACCTAGCTACGCCACTGCTTCTTCACTATTCGCATTGTCATTGTTCACTGTAGCTACACTGTTGTCACTGAGTTCATTTTGTTCGATGGCCTTAGTAAGGCCGAAGTCCTAGGTGGCAGCTTCTGCAGTTCTGCAGCTCAGGCCCTCCCGGCCGCGTCTGATCACCGCACTTTCTTCGCCTCCCGCCCAACATTACGTCGCCGGGCGGAGGACAACACTTGAAAATCACTTTCTCTAACTCGACTGTAACTTCTTCATCCGCCGCCCAGCATCACACCGCTGGGCGGGGAGCACGTACTTCACCACTACTCCCGTCTCGGTCTCCTCTCTCTCCCGCCTCGATCTTGACTGTCTTTCTTTCTTGAGCTCGTAGGACCTGTCGCCCTACCCCGCACTTCTCACTTCTTTCTTTACAACCCCCGTCTGTCAACACTTTCTTTGTCTTTGGGCGCACACTGCGGGACATACTTAGTTTAACGTTCAAATTTATTTGTGACGAAATTTGATTCGTCACAATCTTTGTGATTCAGGAGGTTTTGATGTAGGTGGTTTGCCATCATAGACATCCAAATTCGTAGACTTGCCCTATCTTAAAATCTGGGTATCATTTTGACGAGCTGGAGGCAAAGCACGTGACCACATTTTTGGCACCAGGAAGGTTCGAGAGTATCATTTTCAAGAATAAACTCCGACATCAAATGTAACTTGACCGCCGAAGAACACACATTGAAATAACCAAGCCCTGCGCAAGCGCAATTCATCATTAAAATAATGCGCGGGATCTGAATGTTCATTTTTATCCGAACCGCCTGGCTGAGCGACGCTAAAAAAGAGTGAAGTGGCTAAATTATATAAGTCATTTGTAAAAGTTTAAAACTAAATAGTGTAGCTATTTGAGATTTTTAGATAAGTTTTTACGCAGTCATCAATTTGCGTTGTAATAAGGACTAGTAATTCGTAAGTAGATTTTATTTTCTAAGACTAAATAGTAATTACTCCAATGGTAGTTGCCTGTGTTGAAATCAAAACCGGTTTTATAGTTTTCTCTAGTTAAAACTAGTGTATAATCTAGTTTTAACTAGTAAGCACCTGTAAACTTTCAGATTCATTTATTAACAAAGGAAGGGGAGAGTCGGTCATGCCGCCTCACCGCTCCTCGCAACTTAGTTTGTTCCCATTTCTTTGATTGGCTGGCCTATTAATGTAAATGTCAATTTGTCATGTTGAATATCTCAAAATCTTAATTTGAACTTTCATAAAATTATTTAGTTTAATCGTTATTATAAAAGTATCTACTATTTGGTGTCCCTATACCTACAACACCAAAAATATATATTTGAAGTGTAAGTAGGTACCGTAATACGGAGCGACTTTTAAATCGGGGGTGACATTGATAATTTTTGATACCTCTCAGAAATTACAGTGTAGGCACAATGACGTTTAAAATTATTTGGTTTCTAATTATATTCAAACATGTTGACGATTGAATTGTGAAGCTGTTTTTTAGATATTTTCGGACAGAGCTTTTTTAGACAGAGATAGTTTAAAGATGCGCAAATATATGACATAAAATTTTTCGACACAATGTTTTTATAAAACGGTTATTTAGTTGAAATCCGTAGTTGAAAATTAAACAAAGTCACCCCATTTTACAGTTCTGTTTACCTACTCGTAGCTCGGAAGAATTATAATTTTCATTTGCAGACACTCTGCAAAAGTGTACTCCTACAAATTTCAATGTAATATTGGTCTTTCTTTTTAGGAAAAGATCTTTTATAACAGGTTTTCTCTTTGAAATCGATAGTTTTGCTGACTAATAGTTTTTTTTTCATTCAAAAAGAGCTGATAAATAATTTAATTCATTATAAAACCTTCACCCTGGCAATAAAACTGTCAACGAGACGTCAAAGTTTCATTGGAAATGTATTAAAAGTACGTAACATTATTCTCATCCAGGTTAGTTATTAACGATATCAGTATCATCAAATGAATATAGGCTCAACCATTTATTTGTTTACTGTACGTATATTAGAAACTACTGGAACAACTTTTTCGATCTAGAATAACGTAGAGCATTCATAAGTGCGATTCTGTTGGTTCTATGGCCACCGTTGGCAACTCCTTCCAAAGTATAGCCGATATCGTTAGCCTTCTAAATATTTGATGAATCGATTGATTTTGTCAACCACCCGGTCTGTATCGGCGGCAAGTGGAGTCCAGGTGAGCACCTGGAGGGCACGAAGCAAAGGAGTATTGATAATTGAGGAGATTCGCGACCTGCGACTCGATGTTTAAGTCATGCAGCCGCAGAGTTCAGCTGGCCATGGGCTAGTCCAGCTGCAAAAATAACAAAAAACCTTTGCAGAAAAACACGCTCGTATCAAATATTCATAAATCCAACACTCGCTACAATAATATAGGTACCGCGGATAACATGAGCTCGGTGTTACCCGCACAGAGGTGTACTGGATTATACATTTATTTCTAAAATTCAAATTAACATTTAGGGAGCAATATAAGAAAACTTTCGCTGGGCGAAATCTGTTTTCGTTGTAGGAATTATATATTTTTGGTGTGATGAGTAATGGGTGTGAATTATTTGTTGATTTTTTTTCATCAATCTTATGTCTATGATTCAAAATAATAATGCAAACATTCAAATGACGACCTCAGTGGCTTGACTTTGGAAAAAATATTGGAAACATGATAACTAATCCATCTACAGGGTTTTCCAATAAGAGGTGTTATTTTAAATAGCCCGCTATTTCGGTAGATTTTACTTTTAAAGCTGTTATTTTTTGACATTTGACAAGTAGAAACTATTCCATTAATAAAAATGGAACGATACACGCTTCCTTTAACAACGCATTGAAATTATTAAAATTCACTTGAGTGAATCAAATGCAAATCATCTTGAGTGATGAGGCCCATTTCCACCTCGGTGGCTTTGTCAACAAGCAAAATTTTTGCATCTGGGGCTCGGAAAATCCAAGAGTTATTGTTAAAAAGCCTCTCTATCCTCAACGTGTGACTGTTTGGTGCGGTTTATGGTCCGGCGGAGTCATTGGACCTTACTTTTTCGAAAATGAGGCTGGACCAACAGTTACGGTGAATGGATTGCGCTATTATGGCCGGAATTGGATGGTATTGATCTGGACACCGTTTACTTTCAAAGAGACGGCGCTACGTGCCACACAAGCAATGAAACCATTGATCTTTTACGATTGAGTGTCAAAAAACACCTCTTTTTGGAAAACCCTGTATATTCCATCATCTAAATAATTCAAATGTAAATGTTGGTTTGTTTAAAATCTTAAATGTCCGAAAGTTACATTAAATTTTGACACAACCAACGTTGCATTCGAATACGCGTGTGTTTATACCTATATTATATAGATGTCTCCTGTGACAGGTAAAAACATATATTTGTTAAAACAGTGCCATCTATTGGACATAAAAGCAACACGCGCCATTGTTTATCTATCTACACCGACAGACTGAGCCACAGCAACGCGTGAAATAACTGAATAGTTTTATTCTTATACCTCATAGTTTTATTCTTATACCTCATAGTTTTATTCTTATACCTCATAGTTTTGACAAATTTCTTTGATACTTTTTCAACGAAAGCATTTAAACACGCATTTAACATTTATTATTAGGTACTCTGTAGCAGGGGATTATTTATTAACAAAAGTAGCCCAAAAGTGTTTTTATAAATTGGGGTGACCTCTGTGAATCGGACAAACATTTATGGGACAGTAACAAAATAATTGATACATAGAAAATAACATGTAATTAGGTGGATACCTTTAAAGTGGGATGAATTTACAAAGTTTTTAGTAAATAATAAGTGTGTTACGCTGTCCTTGAGTCAGATTATTTGAATTCAAGGGCATTCCACCGAACTGTTGCCACAGGGAAAGAAAATTAATAGGAAATTATGGAACGTGGTTCCGTTCAATTAATTACATACCATATTATTCTGCTATTGTATTCCGATGCACGAATTGTGTTTCCATAACTACCTATGATTTCTTAATGCATCATTTCGTTCACTGTTCGTGTTTGGTGTCATTACTAAAAACGAAGGATCTTTTTCATCCACAGCTTTTAAATACTAATTCGTTTGGAGTAGTTTAAAACCACACATTATCTTTTGAAGCACATGCGAACGTTAAATATCTTGATAAGCCGAGTTAAATGAATGATTATACTCCTGTGGACTACATTTTAATCATTAATTATCAATTTTATTATGGATATCTTATGAAAGTTTAAAAACCACATTGTAGTTTATAATAATATCAACAACTCTCAATGAAAATATGAAACAAACAAAGACACAGAAAATACAAACGGTCGCATCTGGGATTCGGATCGAGGGTTTTTTGATTGCGAGAAAAAATAAATGACGAAAAGACGAAAGTTGTTTAGTTTCATTGCCACAATTCGTGGTTCATTATATTCTTCAATGGTCCCGTCCACACAACACCTGAACATCGAACTGAGCCGCTCCCAACTAGCAAGTAAGTTTATAAATACTTGAACATTGATAGGAAGGCTCGAATACACTTTTATAGTCACAAAAGTTTTCACTAACTTTATTTTGCCCTTTTGACGGTTAAATTATTTATTTGCTAGTTGGGAGCGGCTTAATGCGTTGTGCGGGCGTCTTGTGGATGGAACCAAAGATTGAAGTATTATTTATCGAGTCATTTTGATGTTTTTTAAACGAACGTAAACAATGATTCATTTAATAGCCTCCTTCGAGTTAAACAATCGACATCATTCCGTAATTCATGAATTCATTAGGCAAAGTACTTACATATTTGAAAAAAATATCCGCTTGTCATTTGCCAGCTTGTCATCAGTGAATCAATTATTCATATTTCACGGCGGCTGCTTTATTTTTTGGGGAATTAACCAATAGCAAGGTTTCCCGTTGTGGCAAATTTCCACCTTCGTTCGTTCCTTCGTACATCAAAATCATTCGTCGAAAATAGTTATTTAGTAATCCATAACATCTGGGTTTTTGATTTCGTTATAAACTTCCACAAAGAAGAAAACTTTATGAAATCAAAATTGAACATGTTACGTTATAAGAACGGTACAGTTTTTTTTACGTTCTGAATTGAAAAAAAAATTAAAACAAAACATTAATTAATTATTTACAGAGAAAAATAAGAACCTATTCCGAATCTCTTAAAATTATTGGTTATCCTGATGAAAACAGGATTGCAGGCCTTTTCCTCCAATCCGCTTGCTTAATTCTTGACATATTAGTTCCGATTTTGAAAAAATGATTTTGTATTCAAATTTTATTTAATTTAAATTATTAACTCTAAGAAATGTAATTATTTAAATATACAACTAAAATAATTTTCTGGTAAAAATATTACACAATAGATTGGAATTTTATCGTTTGTCAGAATTTTAGACACAACAGTTCCAATTTTGAAGATAACAATTAAAATAATTTTGTGGTAAAAAAAAATATATATTTTAGGCAGGTACTTTATCGCTTCTCTGAATTCTTTAACAATCAGTTCCCATTATGAAAATGACACTTAAATTCAATTTAAATCCGAGTTACAATCACAGACAGACTCATAACCGAAATTAATGTTTTTAATGATTGATTATGGACATTTTTCAAACATCATAGATAAATCAGCGAAATGCGAAAAAGAGAATCTGAGAATGGGACTGCACTGAGCCAAGCAGTTGGTGAACTTCCGAAGGCTTTACTTTCCAGTAATATGACAAATATGTCAGTACTTCGCATTAGCTTTGGGCCCAGCCTGATGTTTCCCACAACCAGCAGCACAAGTAGTGTCACGGCAGTGGCGATGTTTGTTCAGAACACGACATTCGCCTGTTATTCCTCCGATGTATTTTATATGAGGCGAAAACGTTAATAATTAATCGCCGCAAAATTATAGGCTTTGTTCTGGCGTCTTAGGCGTGACGCGGTATTAAACCATAGCCAGTAGCAACCCCTTTGTTCTGTCTTCCAAGTAAACAAGAATTGTATATCGCTTCACTTGGTAGATACGAATATCTACCCGAGAAGTCAACACCGCACTGTTAATTAGTCTCCAAGTAGTAGATAGTAAATAGACCCATCGTATCAAGACCATCAATCAAGTCAAAATGAAAAGGTGGCGGAAGCTAAGGGCAAAGGTAATTTTTTCATTTTCTAATGCACCAATTAGCCCGATGCGCAAAACATAATTATCTATTGTTGGATATCTTATATGAAAATAATTGTGGTTTTATTTATGCTATTGTGTTTTGCTTCTCTAGTAATTACTCAATAATTTATTGAGTGGTCAGATAAAAGATTCAAAAGCTTTAACAATGTCATCATTTATTTTTATTTTTTATTTTATTACAAGATAATACATTACAAAATGATAACAAAGTAATAATGTATTATTCCCAATGAGTTTATAAAACTCATTTCGGGAAAGACAACATTAGAAAGGACAAGGCAAATGAATAAAATAAATACATTAAAATAAATAAACGCAGATATTATTATGGAGTACCAGAGAAAGATTGTGTTAGTCATTAATGAAACTGCTAAGGAAATATCTTTTAAGAGCTTTTGTCAATGTTTTTTTGTTAGTTGCCGGAAGTTTTAAATTACTAGGTAATGGGTTATATTGTTTATGTGCAATGTATTGTAAGGAGTTAATTCCAAATTTGGTCGTGTAAGTAGATGATGATAAATGTATTTGATTTTGTGATCGTGTTTTGTGCTGGTGTATGTCAGAATTAAAGACTGGTTTAGTGTTGGTGTGTTAAAAATAATAATTAAACGTAACGTAGGTTATAATCTACGCATTGATAATACGCTTTTTGCAAGTTATGCTTTATACTTTAAGACGACTTATTTGTTTGCGCCCGTATATACGCAATATGAATAAATAGTTTTGTCCATATAAAAACTCAATTCTTTCAAGAAAGGCATACAAATACAATATTGGATTGAATCACCGATTCGCCATCTATGAACACGTAGATTATGACGTACGTTACGTTCACCCTTAAACATTAACAATAAATGAATCATTGCTGACGAATTTTTTTTTAAATGTCATACCTAGTTCAAAATATATTAGCCCGTGAAAAATCACGGGATGTTGTAATTGTAGGATTTGTGAAACTGAAAGTATTTATAAAATATTTGTCAAATATATAATTACCTTTCGAATGAACGCCGTTAAGATACATCAAAAACCATTGGTGATTCAGATTTGAATCTGTCAAAAATTTAAACAAAAGATATATTTTATAGTGATTTTTTTGGGGTATTATATTATATATTATATCACATCGCAATAACACGTTTGTGTTTTACTGAAAGTTTACTAGGAAACCTATTAATTCATTCGTTAAAGTACTGCAACCCCGTTTTTAGATTTGAGATTCTTAATAAATAAACAATATTTTATATCAGTAAGTTTTCTCAAAGTCGAAATGGGCCAAGGTTTCTAGCTATTCGCCTCAAGTCCTCAAACCTTCTCGTCCTGCTCCAATGTTCTTCCACGCAGTCAGCTTACCTCGTCCTCGTTCTACATCTGGGTCGCTTCTAAAGGACATGGACATGATTTTAAATGTCATCTGAGATTCTTTCCACACGGCCTACTGATTGCATTCTTCCACACGACCCACTAATTGCAGTCTTCCACACGACCCACTGATTGCAGTCTTCCACACGACCCACTAATTGCAGTCTTCCACACGACCCACTGATTGCAGTCTTCCACACGACCCACTGATTGCAGTCTTCCACACGACCCACTAATTGCAGTCTTCCACACGACCCACTGATTGCAGTCTTCCACACGACCCACTGATTGCAGTCTTCCACACGACCCACTAATTGCAGTCTTCCACACGACCCACTGATTGCAGTCTTCCACACGACCCACTGTTCGCAGTCTTCGCGTGGGAAAAAAATTAACTTTGAATTATTAAATGCTAGTGGACCCCGTAATGCTTCACTATTGCTAATGTCTTTCTCTGGCTTCTTCCACCATTCACTACTGTATACCTCAACGTTACTGTTAAAAAACTACATTCATCGACTCTGATTTGACTGCAAAAGTCATTCCGGTTCAGAGATTTTGCGTTATGTATTCATCAAACCACCACTTAAATACTCATGGCACTAATAAGAACAAACTTAGAAATTTTCAGCGATTCTATCGACTGCTTTTCAAGTTTTGCGAGCACAAACGTATGAAAAATGAATTTATATATATTAAATAAGAAAATAATGTTTCATTGGTTGTGACAAATTTTCCAAAAGATAACCATAGTATCCTGAATTTCAGGTGAACGGCGAACGCAACCCGGGCGAGGTGTACAACGACTTCAGGTCCGCCGTGCTGCGCATCCTGGGGTCTCAGGAAGACCCTTCGGCTGCGGCCAACGGCGTGAGGGGCGCGGGGCCCGGGGGCATACCCGGGGAGATTGTGGGCGTGGAGCCTGCGCCGCCCTATCCTGCCCCCTCGCCGCCCTTGGCGCCGCCCAACATCCTTCCAAGGGTGGATTCAATGGTACCTGTATTTTAATTTTTTTTTCTGTTGACTCTCTGAATTTGTGTGCCTCGGGATTTAATTAGATCTCCAGGACCTGACCGTGTTCGATTTGTGAGTTCAAATCACGTATTTTGGTCTCAACAAAGTACAGGGCCTCAAACAAACATTGTTCTTATCCCCTTACGCCCATTATAGAGTTGAGTATGGCCCTAGCAGCATTCTTGAAAATACAAAATCCTGATAACGGAAAATTGATGATTTTTTGGAGAGAGGGGTGAGAGCCTGATGTAATTATTCCATAATACTGGAGTGAAATGTTTGTCCTACATGCTGGGCAATTGGGCACGCAATCACCTCCATACATATATTTCAATTGCGTTAATTCTCTTGAAGTTGATACTGGAGGCCACAGTTATGTGTCCACCATTGCCAGTACGCAGTGGATATTATTTAGTTGTATCTCTTCCGTTGTACTGTGTGAATTTTCAAAGATTTTCTTCTCCGTCGTTAATCTTATGACTGAACCTACTTACGAGTATCTCATAGTAGAAGAGAACATCAGTTATTACATCGTTAATTCACGATTATTACATTACCAGCAGTAGAGGTTCAATAAAATATACAGGGATCACCTTTATGTCAGTTTTTGCTGAATGATATCGAACTGGCTGAAATAGGGCCAAATTTCATTAGCATTTAAATAAAATAAAGAGTTTTAACGATGACGCCTGTAATCGATTATTTATTTTGTGGTGGATTCCTTTATTTCAATAATAACATTCCTAACCACTGAGGCAATAAATTTATTTACGATCAACCTGGGTTACGTAAAAACAGTGTAATATTGTGGGTCTAGGTAAAACCGACAAAGACTGGTGGACACGTAAATGTTGTTTACATTTCCGTATGCTGTGCAGAAATTAGGGTTGGAAAAGTCACGCAAGAAATGCAGCCATGGACAATGAAAACATGTTCTGTTTATGCACAATGTATAAATTCGGTACGATATTATTCCTTCAGAATGGGGAGTGCGATGGCAAACGCAAAGGACTGGCAATACTGAAACTTGTCAACTTTGACGCCACTTAATTAAGGTCAACTACAGTGTGATTGTACAGGACATGGCGCGCGACGGAACATCAAGATGACACGTGATCAAGTCAGTGCCATCGAGCAACGACAGTTTGCAAATGGCGGCGATTGTTGTTGATACTCGTCGTAACTGCTGATTTGTGTGTTGATTTACCAAAAGCATATTAAATAAGCAGAGTGATGACTATTTTAAACAGTGAATTTTACTTAGCGACAGCACTGACTCAGTAATTTGGCGGTCCACGTCCAGGTCTTCACTCTTCTAGCGAACCTTGCACTTGATTTGATGGGTGTGTTACGGGTAAGAAAGAGACTGAAGAAAGTTATGATTGAAGAAAGACGAACGTCGGCAGTTCATTTATTTTGAGGCATAAATTCACAGAGTATGGGTCTTGTCGTATACCTAAATAATTTTTTTTTAATTTTACCAAAAAAACACTGACCAAAAATTACAACCATTACAACTATTAGCTATATTTATGGATAAAATATCTTCTTACTAAGCAAGTACTTACTTACCAAAGAAACTCATAGTAGCAGCGTCAGGACCACAGTGTAAGAATTTTAAGAGTCCTTAAGTCCGTATGGTTCGTATGCTTGCAATCAATCTGAAATATTTTTATAATTGTGGCCTTTCTCATCTAATAAACTCATTTACCTTCCAGCAGCAGGTGGTTCAAGCAGACGTGATAACAGTCAGGGCGGCTGACATGGAGCCGGGTTACCAGACCCCGGTGAAGGGCGCCGGTCCTCCGCCCGCCCTATGGGTCATAGGCGGGCCTGGCAGCAACAAGGCCACCCTGTGCCAGAGGGTAGCCAGCCAGGTCAAGGGATGGGTCCACTTGAGGTAGGTCGGATTGGGTTACTAACACCCCTCAACAACAATACCATCCAATGGTACATATCACATCCATTAATCATTAAGGCGATATAAGACTCTAATAACGGGGGTTTGCTCGACGCTCAAATTATAATTATTCCTGATAAACGTATTACTAAAACGACCATTTTTGTAAGGTTTCCTATGTTGTTAAGATCTCAACTTTATTTTAGAGATTTGAAAGAGCAAATTCAACCTCAAGTCTGTCCAATACACCAGGGCCGCGCGTCGTATATTTTTGTGCATTATTTTAGGGTATTGTCTCGTCTTAATGGATGTTTCAAAAGTTTTCGCTGGTTTATATGTAAAATTATACTCTAAAAAGTTGGATAGGTCCAGAATACTGGAAAGGCCTCTGAACCGATTTTGGTCTAATCGGGTTGGGTAAATTTGGTATACCTAGATAGAAAATAGGGACACGATTAGATAATAATGAGAAGTAAGGTAATTCAATTTCCAAAAATGTTAAATAATACATATTAATATTTATTTCGTTAAAAATAAAACCGATTGTTACTTGGCGGCCATTGTTACTGATGTCAAAGTTTTAAGGATAGTTTTTTTCTTCTCTTATTTAAACCAAATATGAACATACGATTCTAAAGTAGGTTCTTAGGTTGTCAGATTGGGTAAAATTAAAACATAAAATAAAAACTAACATAAAAAACTATTTTAAATTATTATGGCAAAACATGGCATGGTGAAAAGACGTCAAATCATCCTTTTTTTCGAAGTAATTACCGAAATGCATTATTTTCTATTTTCGGAAACTTCATTACTTCGGGTTCTGCGAAAGTCCTATTCAAGTTCCGTTATTATATCATTGTAGGCTAGTTGCTTGACAAAACTGAAATATATATAGAACTTGAAAAAATCTTTCACAGAACTTGAAAATGAACATTGAAATTTGATGAATTGTTCAAATTCTCCGAAACAACCCGTCCTACCTTTTTGTTGTTATCTAACCGAAACACAGTGATTTTTCTATTAAAAGTGCTTATTAACCGTGTCCCTATTTTCTCTCTTTATTTTTCAGGCTTTTCACCTTTGAAGAGTCGTACCTGGCAATAAATATATGAATAGCGGGAATTAAACTACGTAATTGAAACAGGGAAGCAGATTTTATCTTCATTATAATTAATTATGACGATACATCGTTCGATCTTACAGCCACGTAACATGTAAAAAAGAAACTTTAAACAAATAAAACAGGCCGTTGCCATACACAAATCTCCATTATTCTAATATGTTTCTGAGGATTCCGATATTCTCAGGCGTGGCAATACGTATCGCAATACTTTATTGTCTTCAATTTTAATTTTACTATTTTTATTTATTTAGAAGATAAACGGTTAACATTAAAAAATAGAGTTCATTTGTGAGTGACGTAAATTTGTCCATCTACTGGTCTCCACTCCACAGGTATAACGGTTAATGTAAATGAATTTTGAAATGGGCGCTGTGGTTTCATGTAACAAGGTATGAATTGTTTTCGTTACAATTTATTGGTGAAGATGTTATGATGACAACCCACAATTTACTGCTACGGAAAACAAGGCTTTTTTCATAAATACACAATTAATCAGTTTTTTGAAGCAAGTTTAAATTATTTATAGTAATTTTATCAATTATATATGAAGTGTTGTGACTACCGCGCAATTTTTCGAAACCAGGTATGAAGTTCAACGAACTTGGGGAAACGTTGTTTATAGTTCTTGTTCCTACACGAAGTATAAATAAATTATTAGTTTTATAACAACTGGCCATTTGCCGACCTAATTTACCATTTTGTAGCTAGTCTTGTCAAATTTTTACTAAGGTACAATTAAAATGCGAGTGTACATTTACAGTTCTTTGGCAACTTGTTAAGGAACTTTTATTTAACCAAATTTCGTTACTTAATAAATTTAACTACGGTAATCGAAGTGTCCTGAACAAGTTCAGTAAAAAATTTACTTGACAGTTACTTGAAAAGAGTAAATTTCATATACAAAATAAATGCATTAATTTATCTTATATGTGCACGTTTTTTTCTATTTTCGTGAAAATAAAATGCATAGCTAGAATTTTTTATTATGTCGTAGATCTTGGGGTGAATTTTGTTTTATTTTTTTCATCTCTTGATGTATTATTTATGCTGTGAAAACTTTACTAGAACGCTGTAATTGTTAACATTTTCGAGGAATAAATCTTCAACTGTAATACTTTGACATGCCACTTGATGGTTTTAACATTTTCGAGGAATAAATCTTCAACTATAATACTTTGACATGCCACTCGATGGTTTTTACATTTTCTAGGAATAAATCTTCAAATGTAATACTTTGACATGCCATTCGATGATTTTAACATTTTCAAGGAATATATCTTCAGCAGTAATACATTGACATGCCACTCGATGTTTTTAACATTTTCGAGGAATAAATCTTCAACTGTAATACTTTGAAATGCCACTCGATAGTTTTTGTGACCAAACAACAACAGTACTTGGTTACGTTTCTGCTATAAGCTCTTTATTACACATATCCAAAACAGAAGCCTTCAAATATAAGACAGAAAATCTGTGAGATGATTTTTCCTTACAAGACTTCCCTCCTTAAAGATTTCCATTTTATCATTCCACATTCATTTCTGATCTTGTTCTCAATAAATGTATTAAATCAGCTATACCCAAATCTCTTTCATCGATACCAATTCGGATCGTGATCACGAAAACATCGATCTTGTTGTATTTTGAATTATTGAATATATTGATGCATAATATATTTTTGATTTATTCATATATTTCATGAAATATATAAAAATATTTTACAATTATAGGTATAAGTCTTTTATAACCCAAACCATCAATGATAGAGTTAAGGGCTGCGCTACCCTTTTCATACAAAACTTAAATTTTGATTTGAAGAAAAAATACTTAACCAAACTGAAAAATTATTTTTTAATCAAAAGATATAGTAATATAGTGTATGAAACTTTTCTGTTTTATTTATTTGTAATTTTAATTATGAAATGCAGGCCATTAAACCATTTTTTAAATTAAGGAAAACAAAATGCTTGATTTTAGAGGCAACTTTGGCATTTTTTTAATTGTTAAAAAAAATAACCAAACCTACTATTTTAATAAGACGAAAAATATGATAAAAAATAAAACATCTTAAAATTAAAGTTTTTTTGTAGAAATTTTAGTTTATTTACGATTTTTTTTTATTTTAACGTAAATCGGTCGTTTGCAATTATATTTTACGCCCATGATTGCTTTTCTTATAATTTAATTTTCAATTTTTTATATCATCTTATTTGCACAGTACACAGAGTAAGATTAAGCTTTTAAATAATTACCATTAACTCACAAAAAGTTACCATTAACTCAGCCTAAGTTGCCTCAAAATCATGAAAAAAATAATTCTTTAATGCTCTATATTTCATAATTTAAAACATAAATAAATAATGTTCATAGTACATATCCGTACTAGATGTTCGCTACACATTTTGATTATAAGAATATTATGTAGTTTGGTTAAATATTTTCAAAAACTAATTAAATATTTTGGCCTCAAATCCAAATTTAAGTTTCTTATGAAAAAGGCCGCGCAGCCGTTCCCCTTAATAAAAGGCCGCGCAGCCGTTCCCCTTAATAAAAGGCCGCGCAGCCGTTCTCCTTAATAAAAGGCCGCGCAGCCGTTCCCCTTAATAAAAGCTTTAATATTTTTTTATTTATGAGCGACAAAAAGCAATAATAGTATCTAGTTTTTTGAAATCAATTTTTTTTTTACGCACAATTTTTTAAATTATATTTCACATAAAATCCATTCAAATGTATCACAGTAAACCAAGCCGCACAAGTCGTGCTGCTAGGAGGCGATAGTGTAGCATGTTGCCATCAGAATGCATGGGAATTGTCAGAAGTTGAAGGTATTATTAATATAGGGTATTTGCTTTCAGCAACATTTTCATTGCATAGTACATTAGACTGTTGCGGTATTTTCTTTCCTTCTAATCCCCACTTTCAAAATACGAAATATACACTACATGTATCTAAATCTAAAGTGAGCTTATCTCAACCTTCTTGTAGCAGTCGAGGGGCCATCGGTGAGGTTAAACCAGTCAAAAGTAGGAAGATAGATGGCAAATACCCTACCGACTTGTAAAATCATCTTCGTCATAATCATAGTGCCACTTGCCAATGTGTTATTTGTCCTCTTCTGCAAATACTCTCCCATGGCTTCAGTCCCTCTGCATTTGCCTCCAGTGCTCTGTACTTTTCGTTTTGCTCCAATCCTCTTCTATACAGTCTATCCACCGCTTTCTCGGTCTAGATCTGAGTCGCTTCCACTGAGGCACACACTTGGTCATTTTAGTTTGTATCCGCTTTATAAATTCTATCCTTCGCCCAACAGAAAACTGCAGCTATTTTAGGTTTCTTGTCTCCCAAACGACTGCTGTCTTCTTGTGACTCCTGTAATCCGAAAGAGTCACAATCAGGCAACAGTTAAACCCGTGTACAACTGGCTAGTGAAATAGTCAGTTCCTTGTTTAAGAGTTTTATCCGTCCCCCTGCAGTGTCGGTCGCAGCCTCCGCCAGTTGGCCGAGAGCAGCGACCTGCGAGCCGGGAGCGACGCGGCCGTGGCTCGGCAGTCCATCAGCAGTGGGGAGATGGTGCCGCACGGGGTGGTCATGCGTCTTGTCACAGAACGACTCGAGCAAGCCCAGCGGGCGCTCGGCATCATCATCGACGGCTTCCCCAGGGACATCGAGCAGGCTAAGGCCTTTGAACAACTGGTGAGTTATCCATTCATTAGTTATCAGTGGCTTCCTTAATAATCTACTTAATACTTATTACTTCTAAATCAACGTGCAATCATTGCAGAAACTTATTTTTAGCTTTTGTAGATACAATTCGTTTGAAACTAAAATAACGTTAATACTTACAATGCCAGCGGCCTCTATCTATAGCAGGCCTAGCGTTTCCTCACAAAGACACTGCAGTTGTTTCTCCAAACTATATCTGGGAGTGTCCCACTGAATGTCTTCCCTCTGAAATAGCACCCAGAATTTTCAGCGGAATTCGACAATCTGGCATTCTTAAAACATGACCAAGCCACCTCAATTGCTACTTTTCCATGAAGAGTACCAGGGTTTCTGTGTCCATCTCAGTCTATGCCAATCCTCTTGAAAACCTCAATTCGGTCGCTTGAACCTAGGATCCTGAATCCGTTACACCACTACATTTAAATATATTAATTTAACTAAGTACTACAAACATGACCATTGACTATTTATGTGTGCAGTTCCACCAACACCCGCAAGTAGTCCTGTTGGACTGCTCCAAGCTGCAGCTGGGCAGAGGGCGTCTGGACGACAGCGTGGCGGCCTTCCGCAGGAGGCTGGAACTCTTCCGTGAGCTGTCTCTGCCCATGCTCAAATCACTGGACGCTGACCAAAGACTAACCATCGTAAGTGTAATTCACTGGAAACTTCACCTCCTGATCTGATCAACTGACCCTGTTGACCTTCTGCTCTTAGTGACCCTGTCGATTGGGGTGAATTACTTCCTCGGGGTTATTCGGAAGTCTTTTCTCTACTATCCCACCGTCTTCTCAGGGATCACGTCTGGTGACCCCTGAGAAGACGGTGCCTTACCACCTTGATGTCTCACTACTCCGTCTCTCGTTGGAACTGCCTAGGGCTTGCAATTTTTATCGTCTTTATTGTGTATGCATTAATGCCACCTAAGTTTATGTCTCCCATTACTCTCTTGCTCTGCAGTCCTTGTAATTCAAAGTAGACTCGTGGGATTCCATTCAATCAATCGCCCCAACCCACTGTATCTAGTGGTCTAAAGTACATGAATTAAATAAAATTCCAGGTTGATGGGGACACAGACACGGTTCCAGTCCAAGAAGACTTCAGTCGTGTGATGCTGCAGCACATGTCCATTTTCCCTGCGGCGCCCCCGGGCGTGGGGGCCTTGGGGGGTGCTGCGGGCGTGGGTCCGCAGCCTTCCACGGCGCCCCGCGTGCTTAACACCCCTGCCCCCCCTGCCCCCCCGCCCGCCCCCACCCTTACCAATAGCGCCAGGCGGGGGCAGCCTTTCCCAGGTATGTATAGGTAGGCGGCGTTCCATACATATCTTCGCTTGATATGTAGATGCACCCTAGATTCCAGACATTAGTCGTTCAGTAGGCTGTAATAGAATTGCGTAGTTCGCGTAGGTACCTTCAAAACTCTGCGCTCCCTGGAAAAAAAAGAGTTCCGTTATTTCCAACAGACAGGAAAAATACAATCGTAGTTTAAAAATCTTTAATTTCCCTACATGAATCAGACAACTACTCAAAATGAATAGAAACTCACTGAGGGAACTTGTAGGACTACTAATGGGACACTGCCACCTCAGGAGACACAACATGTACGTTGTTAGGTGTGTAAAACACCAATAGATGCAGGAAATGTGAAAAGGATGAAAAGACTCAAGACTCAATTTACATATGGTGCCATTGAACCGCCCTGATGGGAACAGGGCTCAGATATCTCGGAAAACAGATTGTGAAATATCCCATCAATTTAAGACTCCACAAAATTAATCTGGCGTACCTAAAGTTAAATATGAAAATAGACATTTTGTTAAATTCGACATTGGTATTTTATTGACTAAATAAAGTAAATTAATAAATGTGCAAGTTAAAAATATATAACTATATCAATATTCTACAATACACTTGACTAAAACGCAATATACAAACTTTGGCAAAAATGTTGGAAATCAAAAAATGAAAAAACTTTTTAAATATCGCAAAATTCTGCACGCTTGCCATATGGCCAGAGATGTGCAAAATGGGTACCCAAAACCATTTCAAATGCAAAATGGAAATGGGTCAAAACTTTTCCATTTGAAAATGCAAAATGCAAAATGGTTTTTAGAAAAGCATTTCAAATGCAAAATGCAAAATACCTATTTTCAAAAGGCATTGAAAATTCAAAATGGTTTATCAGGTCAAACAATTAAAATAATTATAGAATTTTTAAACAATTTTGTCATTTATTGGACATCAATGTAGAACAAACATATTACATGATGGTAAATCCAAAAACACCACGACTACAGATTATGAAACCACAAAAAATTTGCACGGGACTAATGTTGCCAACGTAAAAACATAGAAACTGCTATCTAACATTTAATATTACAGCGTCATGGCCCCATGTTCAGTATTTGAATCAGTATTTTTTGTAATAGTATCATCACTCAATTGCCAGGGCTCCCACCAAGGAGCAACTTGACAAATGTAAATTATCTCTCATATCGAGGTTGAGGACCGACTGATATTTGGGGCTTATGAAAAAAAGATGAGTGGAGATAGTAGGAAGAATGTTGCAAAATGCATTTAAAATGGAAAATTCATTGAGAAAAGCATTTAAAATGCAAAATGCAAAATGGTTTTTGGAAAAGCATTTAAAATGCAAAATGGAAAATAACCATTTTGCATTTTGCATTTCCATTTGAAATGGATTTATTTGAAATAAAGCACATCTCTGCACATATCTTCATCGATCGTATCGATGCATACCTCATTTTACATCACATCAATCGATTTTTCTAACGGAATACTACTCTTATTGTTATTGATGTTTATTACGAACCAACTTTCTTGTCAAAAAATCTATGTATTTTCTAATAATTATTGATATATTAGTAAAACACATAAAATAATTAATTTAGAATGCATATCTGTATAATAATAGCAACCTTTAGAAATAGGTATATCCCACTTATGTAAGTAATACAATGGCAAAAATAGTACTGTAGAACGTTGTAGATAATTATAATGTACCGTAATAACAAAACATCTTCCGATAGTCTCAGAAAATAACAAAAAAGTAGCACTGTACAAGTGAATGACTAATGCTCAATATGTGTTGTTGTTTGCAGGAATTAGCACGATCAGTCAACAGGTGCATGGCGTTGTATCCCCCGCGGGGGCCGTGGTGGCCAACGGCGTCCGCCACGCGGCCAACGGCGTCATCAAGAACGGCGCCGGGCTCGCCAACGGTTACGCCAACGGCCTGGTGGCCGGGTTAGGCGGGAATCTGCAGGGCGCCGCTAACGCCGTGACGGGCGCCGCTAACACCGTCACGGGCGCCGCTAACGGCGGCCTCACGAAGGCGGCTAACGGATTCGCGGGGATGACGGCGGTCAATGGAATGCCGGGATTGGGAGCCACTAAAGTGGCGCCCTTAAAAACTAATGTGGCAAACACTAGAAATAATATCTACCACGGAATCGAACAAATGGATACCCACATTTAAAGTGCACTTTAAATATAATATTAATTTTTGATTAATTCATGACAAAATTGTATGAATAATGATTTTAATATCTACTCTAAGAAATTATCTTTCAAACCGTTTGGATATAATTATGATAGTAGGAAATCACAACATCTAATGCTGCGTATACATTTGCGAGCCGAGCCTTGAATGATGGGAAAGGAACGTAGCAACCTCATGCGGCGTTTCGCTCCATTTGTTGATTATGTATTCCTTTCCCATAATTCGGGGTTCGGCTCTCACATGTATTCGCGCCATAACAATGATTTGATTACACTTCAATATTCTTGACAATTTCAATAAGTCTTCAACTTATATACAGTTTATTCTACATGGACATTGCATTAAATTAAAATCTCTCCAGTAAAAATTATCATATTCTATCATAAGACGTTGTAAGCTATCGTGACTTATTTTGAAAACGAAGGTTTCAGGTCGGTAGTTTTTGGAAATAAATTATTTGAAAACATCACTTGTCTCTTACGTTTATATTATATTGATACGCATATCGGAACATATTCATTTCGCTAAGGAAGGTATTAATCTCACGCAAATGAGGAAGGAACTATAATTTTTGTATTCATGTTTTCGGTGTTGTAAAGTCGATGTTAAGTTTTTACACATTGAAATTCGTGTAATTAAATTAAAAATAATTAATTATATTTAATAAAATTTAGACTAAAAATAAAATATACCTATTAAAAAGTTAATTTACGTTTTAATAAAATGTACTTGTATTCCATAACCCTCAACATTTGAAAATGTTAAATTTACAGAATAACTAAAATGAAAAACTAAAAAACAATACAAATTTTTAATTAGTTAGTTATTTTAATAAAAATGTGTGTGGAATAAATCCTTCCGAAATTAATACTGAATCATCCAGGAATATTAGTACCTACCCCTTCAAACAAAATTTACAATAAATTATCTGTCATATAAAAAATATGAAACTCACTAGTCTTAAAAAAATTTTTGTTACAAAGTACCTACTTATACCATAAAAAACATGTGTACCATTCTTGGACAAAAAAAAATATTTTCAGAAAATTATTTGAATTTTCAAATATTTTCGGGATTTATTTATATTTTATTTAAGTTAGCTAGGTTGGTAATACGTTGAAATAAATTTATTAATAAATAAATCGTGAACTATCCTAGTACCAATTAAGAAAATAAAAATAATGTTTAGAGAGACATAGGTCGCATTTTACGAACCAAGTCTAAAAAGTGCCTTCACAAATCTATTAGTAAGTATGACATAATTATATAATATATATGGGATAAAAATATAGCAATAATGAAATACCTATTTAACTATTCTAAACCTTCGGAAATAAATAATTACATAGATATATGAAATTTACTTCGGTAGTGCATTATTATTAGATTAGGAACAATAATTTTAAAAATGATTAATTGTAGTTTTTGAAAATACGGTTGAAATGAGTTCAAAGATTAAATTATTTTTCGTCACGTTATCGATTCTTGCTTTGATTTAATTTCGTGATGCAGCCTTAATGATTACGACTAAAATTATTCTAATAATCTGATTTCATTACTTGTATTAATTTTGATAATACGGTCAAAAGATCCTTCAGATAATCTTTCAATTTCACTGAAACATTCGAAAAATCCTTACTCAGTTATACAATATGAAATCATGTCGAAAACGGGAATTATGATTCTATAGGGTTTTCCAATAAGAGGTGTTATTTTGAATAGCCCGCTATTTCGGTAGATGTTACTTTTGAAGCTGTAATTTTTTGACATTTGACAAGTAGAAACTACGTCATTAATAAAAATGGAACGATACACGCTTCAACAACGCATTGAAATTATTAAAATTCACTTGAGTGAATCAAATGCAAATCATCTTGAGTGATAAGGCCCATTTCTACCTCGGTGGCTTCGTCAACAAGCAAAATTGTCGCATTTGGGGCTCGGAAAACCCAAGAGTTATTGTTGAAAAGCCTTTCTATCCTCAACGTGTGACTGTTTGGTGCAGTTTATGGTCCGGCGGAGTCATTGGACCTTAATTTTTCGAAAATGAGGCTGGAGCAATGGTGAATACGGTGAATGGATTGCGCTATAGAGAGATGATTAATGATTTTTTATGGCCGGAATTGGATGGTATTGATTTGGACAACGTTTACTTTCAATATCAAAATAACACCTCTTATTGGAAAACCCTGTATAACAGTGCTTTAGTTATGAATTCAAAATGTGACGAGTATCTTCTATTCTCTTCTGGCCATTTATTTCTTCATTGTGAGAATCGTAATCATAACATCGCTAATTTAAATAATTTACCAAAGTTACATATTTAATTTTTCTAATAGCATAATTACTTTCTCTTTGTCCTTTCCGTCGCAATATTTCTACGCATGTTAAATGCTTACACATTACCGAAAACAAAACTGTAACACTATTCAAAGTTATTTGTATTTTATGGAACATTTTTTCTTACTAACAACAGGTGACGTATTTATTTTTTATATTATAATTAAGTATGTGTAACCTCTAAGATGATTTCAAATTATTTAATTGTGTGTAAGCTATATGTAGATACTTACTATCTCTTGTTACATTTTCGGAATTGTGTAGTAGGTTCTATATTATAACAGGCCCGTAATTGTAGTTCAATTAAAATATAAGGCTTTGAAATGAAAGATTTGATATTAATAAGGGTAACGTAAAAATGAGGAAGTTTCGCAAAATCCTTGTCCTACCATTGAATACATTATGTTAAGAAATACAAAAAAAAATAAGTACAAAAAAGTTCTCGGAAAATTGGTTCTAACCCTATTCAAGTGATGGGCTCAAATGTTTTTGGAAGTCCAGATAATACGATACGGGCCTGCCAAAATAATAATTTAGCAATTAGTTCGAAATAGGTAAGTAAAGAATAGAATTTAGCCAGTTTTGATACAAAGCTATTTGTTGAAACTTCATAAACGTTTAGTTATTAGATGTCTCGAGGCCAACTTTTTCAATAATATCCTTTTAGTCTATATCAGATTTTTTACACAAAATAATTAGGTAATCTTAACACTAAAAACAATAGAATTAGCAGTACTGCACGTGCGATATTCTTTATGTTAAATGCCAAGTGTTGATATCTTAATATGAATAAACTTATGTAACACGAAAAGCCACCTATTAAACAGCAATCAAATAAAGATGTTTATTCCACGATTCTTGTAGGTATTGTGGTCAAATATTTTTTAGCTTAACTTATCTTCATAACTGGATTAGAGAACATAGAAAAGTTACAGAATTTATTTGCACATATTCATTTACAAAAAGGAGGATTTAATTGATGTTTATAATTTATAATTATAATCCATAATTATGTAATTCTTTTGTACATGTTTATTTCTGCTAGTCTTACCGTATTTTGATTAATATCGGTTTCGCTTTTCGAAAGCGATATTTTAACTTAATTACGTAGATGGTCGACTACACTCGGCGTCACAAAAATCGCACATATTACAAAATCTTATGAGACAATAAATCGATCGTCTCTTTAGGATGCGCAGCGTCGTCGCCCTTTTTAACGTTAAAATTTGTATCCCTTATGAAATGAAACAATTATTGTCTCATAAGAGGTTGTTAAATGTACTTTCAATTTATTTCAATATTGCTTGGGTTATATGTATTTGGTCGGGGAAACTTTCGAACGAATTTAAAAAAAAATATATTTTCGACGATGTGTGATTTTTGCGACGCCAAGTGTAAAATATATCGATAGCTTTATTCCATTCAAATGCTGTATCAATAAGGAACAGGTTAATAAAGCAATTTTCATTTATTAATATCTGAATTCCGTAAGTGATATCATCTTATGAACTCGAACTCTAAAAAAATATAAAGACGTTTTGTAGGATGGGTTGTTTCAGAGAATTTGAACAATTCATAAAAATTCAAAGTTTATTTTCAAGTTCTGTGAAGGTTTTATTCAAGTTCTGTTATTATTTCAGTTTCACACTTCACAGAACTTGAAAATTAACTTCGTAATTTGAAATATTCTTCAAATTCTCTGAAACAACCCGTCCTTAGAAACTTCCTTCAATACGAATATTCAAATTGATATAAAATTCAGTGATTTTTTTAATGTTCTGTAATTTGAGTTTTACTACTATTACTACCAACTCCAATGGACAAGTATTATTATACCCGTTATGATATCGAATGAAATGAGAAGAAATAAATGCGATAATGCTACAATATTAAATTATTTTGTAGCGAATTATGATTTAGGACATATTATCATATTACTAAATTTTAAACCGTCTAATAAAAAAAATGTTTAGATCACCAACTCTCTCAACTGTTAACTTAAACATGAATGATTTTGAATTAATTGTTTGTAAAATACGTTAATTATTACTTCATGTCATGTTTAGGCCGATTTAATCGATATTTGAAATTGGTTTTCTTAAAATGTAACTATTTAAACAAATTCGTGGATTTAAATTGCTGTTCATGATCATTGGATAAATTGAATAATGTCGTTTCTACGAAAAATCACCTCAAGGGCGCTGTCGTTGATAAGTAGTAGGTACTTGATGACTGTATTTGTGATTGCAATGATTTTTATCATGCTCGACAAGTAACTCATTTTGACGCTTATATTGCATTAATAATATTTTTTAGAAACGCACATAATTATTTTATAAAGCAATTTATTTGTAAAACATTGTCAATTTTGATAAATCAATTAATTTTTATTTATTTGGACGAAAATAAAAGCTCACCAGCACACATTAATTAGTGTATTATTGTTTCCACAATCCAGAATATTTCAGAAAGGAGCAACAAAATCTACGCCATAGAAAGAAAATAATTTACTATCCGATTTGGGAGGCGGGTATGGGAACCGCCGCCCGGGAAACCATTTATTGCATAAACAATCTCTGCCATAAGTCACCCCAAATGGTTCGCTACGTTTTATGACTTATGGAGTCTGTCCACATAACCGTAGCATACCATGACCGTGCTATGACCGAGGCACGAATTACGCGACAGAAAAAATGTTTTTTTTTTCAAGAAGAGTGATATAAGATGTTATTTAAATTGTTTGTTTTCATAAATAGAAAAATTTAAATACTCGATGGCACAAAAAAAACATTTTTAAACGTTTTGAAAATTGTGTAATGTGTGACATTCGGTAACTTACTGAAAATAATTATTAAATGATTTTAAAAATATGTAGAAACATATCATGAAAACAAACATTTTTTTAATAACAGTTATTTTCTGCAACAATATGCAATGTGGTAATATTTTGAATCGAGAAAAAATTGTAGACGATATATACGTATGTTTTAGTTCTATGACAAGATGCGTTTAAGGGTTCGGGTGTGCCCATCTGCTCACCAACTGCATTGCGGGCCGTTTGATAGTCCCTTTGACCTCTCCAGCCGGACTCTCCTACCCACCCCCCACACCTTTTCCTTCCCGGAAATTCCTCTCCTTCCTTTCATTAAGTTGGCAGTTCACACAGTGTGGAGTTAATGTAAGAAGCTATTGAAAGAATGTGTAAGTTTTATAACGGATATTTCAGCAACTTTTGTGAGCTACAACCATCTTTTAAATTAAATTAATATACTTAAATTGTCGGACAGGAGAATTCTCACAGACTTAGGACGGGTTGTTTCGGAGAATTAGAACAATTCATCAAATTTCAACGTTCATTTTCAAGTTCTGTGAAAGATTTTTTAGAGTTCTGTTTTAATTTCAGTTTTGTCAAGCAACTAGCCTATAATGATATAATAACAGAACTTGAATAGGACTTTCACAGAACCCGGAAATGAACGTTGAAATTTGATGAATTGTTCAAATTCTCCGAAACAACCCGTCCTTAGTATTTCTATATAAAATTCTGAATGATGCATTTGATATACCAGAATGGTTTGCATTGATAAACTGTTGGATTATTTGGACTAGAAGTCGGGATTTATTTCAGTGAAAAAATTCTGAAACTAACTACCATATAGATACCTCATTACCCAGAATACTTACGGAGTAAAATATTTATACCGAGTCAGTAGACATCTTTAATTAATCATTTAACAATAAAAAAAGATTGTTAATGATGCAGTTTAGTTATGTATAGTAAATATGTTCTGTATAATTTTTACTATTCATATGTAAAAAGCCCCTAAAAAGACGCTAAAAAATAAATTCCTTTACAATTCATTGATACACAGAACACGTTTGTCGCGTAAACTACCAACATAAGATAATATCTCTAAAAATATGAACGTGATTGTACTCTCTCCGTACTTTAAACAATAATATGTATCTTGATCCATCTAAACCAGTTGACTATGTAATGCACTGATCTCGATAATTACAATCAACATTTCGGACAATTTCTCAGCTGCATTCTGCACCTGGTGAAAATTAGTCACTCCACACAGTGATTACTGATTGTGATTAGCTTCTTGGGAGCAAAGTGTGAGAAGTCATTCCCGAAAGGGGTTTTTATAATCACTTCAAAAAAAGTTTTTCTATTTTACGATACAGAGCTGCTACACGTAGAAAAAATATTATCGCTAATTTCTTGAAAATCTATTCCTTTATTGGTAATCCGGTTAAAACGGGATTGCAGGACGTTTCCTGATAAACTTTTAATCAATGCCTAACATATCGAAACACGTGTTTTGATAATATACAATTACGAAATGCGAAAATATTTTCATGAACTCGTTCCCCGACATAATACATACACACGGATAATACGTTGGTATTTTATTAAAAGTTTATTAGGAAACTTATCAATTCATTCGTTAAGTGCCCGTAATCTCCCTTTTCACCGGATTACCAAGATTCTCAATAAATAAGTAATATTCAATACGGTTTTTTTTCTTTAAAAAAATATATAGGTTTATATAAAAAAACTCCTTTTTCAGTTTTGAACTTAGGTTAAAAGTAAATAATTGCCATCACTTCTCTAAATATAATCCATACTGTCAAAATATATTCATATCCATGTCGTATTCAACAGAAGTTTTAGTACCTAAATCCGAGATAAAAATGCATTTCTGTTGAGTTTTTAAAAGTCTAAAATGTTAATTTAAAAAAAAAGCACCCTTAGGTTTGCCCATATCTTACTTGAAACGTGCTTTTTTTCAGTTGAGCGTGTCATGTACTTGTATTATTTATCAGATTTGATTTTAGATTTTTACGTCAAAATTAGTAAGTACTCTCGAAGAATTGGCTCTCGACACGGTAGGTGGCGCTACGTTGATGATATCTTCACCATTATTTGTGATTTTTGCGCCACATAGTTAAGACCCTGGCTATATGAAAAAAGTTTTATAGATCTGAACAATCAAAGTTGTGGAAAAAGCGAAAGTAAGTAATAGTCGGGGACCTCCGTGGAAGACATGACACGACCAATTAGTTAAGACGGATTGTGATAAGAATCTGTATAACAGAGGAGTATGTATGAGATGATGCATGAATGTGAATGAAGTGTTGACGCAACTATATGCAACTCTATTTACAATATATGTTCCTGCATTCCTCCGCCCAATTATCTGTTACACAATTACCTGTTCCTGATGTCTGAAAGTGTGAATTACATAACTACATCAGTGACATTGCAATAATTTATTGTATCTACATTATCAGCCTGTTAAGAAAACCTGCGCAGTGAATAAATTGCGTTTAATTCAAGTACATTACGGAAGCTTTTGCAGTGAACACCTACAGTGTCCCTCGAGGACATAATATCGATTTGCAACAAAACGTATACTAAAAACCAGAGTTAAGTCTCTTTCCAATTCAACACAGCTCCCCCATTCATTGATCGAAATATCAAAATATTATTTACAGTCCACAAAAAAAACACAAAATTTATTCGCAGACAATATTTTCGACTCCATGAAGTGAGGAACTTATGCCAAGACAGATTTGCGTGGTAGTCCATCCTCTGCCCTGAAGAAACGGCGTAGTGGCTAGTTAGTTAGATAAGCAAAAATCTATTCTTACAAGCTGAAAGTACTATCGCCAAATCGTCTAGACCCTCCCTTAGCCTTCCGTGGGAGGGGTTTTGTGTTCCGTGTTGAAGGGATGACAGGGGGTGGTAGTTGGTAGGTGCTCGGACCGGATCGATTGAACCGGAAGTAAGTCAAGGCCACGCCAAGGTTACCCACAGCCACAGAGGAAGAAAACAACCTGCATTATTTAAACAACTAGCCAATAACAGTCGGCAATGCATACTTTTGTTTTATGATGATTATGCACAGTAAAGAAATTATAATTACATATTCAAAAATTTATGGCTATGGGAAGATGACCACAAATCACCGAATATTGAATTTAGGGCTATGTGAAGATGACTACAAATTACCGAATATTGAATTTACGGCTATGGGAACATGACTACAAATCACCGAATATTGAATTTATGGCTATGGGAAGATGACTAAAAATCACCAAATATTGAATTTACGGCTATGTGCAGATGACTATAAATCTATACCTTTTCTCTTTTCTTTGCTTTTGTTGTACGAGTATTCTGTTGTTCGATATTTATAGTGCCTATATGAAAAAATTTAACTGCACACCCCATTCATGTATCTAGTTATTTTTTTTTTATTATTGTGTTAAATGCATTTTTATTATTTGCATTTTGTCGGCCCCCGTGGTCGAGGCGTAAGGCTCTCGATTAGCAAGCTGGAGGTCGCGGGTTCAAATCGCGACGTGGGCAAGTAAATTTTATTGGATTTATTTCACAAATTACTCATTTAAAATAATATATACTATATTAGGGACATGTTCCAGAGTTGAAGATACTCTCAGTAACGCTCTGGTGTTAGACCACCATTCAGAATTGAAACGTTGCTGGAAATGGCTTTGGCCTTGTTTGCTGACCAGATCTGAATAGCCAGGTACTTCTCCACCTTCATCTACCCAATCTCCTTCCCCTACCCTACCTTCAGCCTCACAACATACCCCAATTGGGGATGCCATAGTCTCACTGGCTCCAGGCGGTTGGGAGCAGTTGGGACTCTTGAGATATATCCGATCTTTTATTCAAACAATTTAAGGTCACAAAATTAAGTGCATTATACTTCTATCAAGCAACATTACAAATTTATAAAAACAATGTTCAAAATAAAATTTCACCCTTTAAAAATAACAGAAATCTTAGACAAACGTCAATACTTCCTACTCCTAAATGTAAAAAAACAATAGGACAGTTCAACCATGAATATCTAGGAGTTAAATTTTTTAATTCATTACCAGAAAAAATAAGAAACATGAACGCAAATATAAACGAATTCAAAAGCCACCTTAAAAAGCATTCCGAACAGTTGAACTGAATCATATCAAATATAAACCAATATAACAACACCCCCCATACACACAAGCCCTGCTTATTTATGGGGGTACATCAAATACTTATATTATATTATATTATGTGATTAATAACTGTAATTTATTGTGTAATGTAATTCGTGTATCTTTTTTTACTAATAAATATATATATATATATATATATATATATATATAAAAAAAAAACAAAATAAAATAAAATAAATATTCACATTAAAAAAAAATGTCATAAAAGCGTAAATAAATAAATATATTAATGAATTAGTGTAATTATTAAAAAATATAATGCATAAAGTTTCAATGTTTGTATGCGTGTATCCACTGAAGAGATGATCCCAAGAAAAAGAATCTATTTCGATTTGAAATAAAACGGTTGTCGCTACGTTACACAAGAGCTTTTGACTCCTAGCTCCTGGGTCCCAGGCAGTTCAACGTAATTGATTATCGTAATGAATAGATCATATTTCGATATTTTCAAAAATTTGATAAATTTTCCCAAAGAAGTGGAAAATTTCCCTTACTTTTTAAACGCTCACAACAAACATTCTGTTGGTTTATATTTTCAGTGCGTGTATCAATCTTAAAACTGGTAAATTTCGTTATGAAATTTACACTAGAAAAGCATTTTCGGTTGACATTGTTTTACTGGCAATTAGACTAAAAAAATATCACTCATTGAAATAACATATCCGAAATGCAATTCTTTGATTAATAAAACTTTACAATTATTTAAACGTCCTTAAAATGATTATTATATTCAGATAGAGCGTTATTTAAAAGTGGCGCCATAATTTCGCGCGCAACCCTTCTCAAATCGAGGAACTAAAGTGGCGCTACAGTCAAGCGCCAAACTGGGTTACGGGGGCAATGCAAGTGCCAAGCCTTCAGCCACCCCTATCTAACTACCCCAAACAGTTCATCTGCACCACATCAAAAAGTCTACTAAATAATAACCCGCTAATCTTACGCTAAGAGTAAATGCAAACCTTTTTTTAGTCGAATGCATATTTTCCTTGAAAACTGTCATGCAAATGGTTCTGCATATCAGTTCGGCTTCGGCGGTCTACTTTATACTATTGGCAGAAAATTTGCGCTAGTTAATAAAAAAAATTGTGGTTGTATTTTGTGATTCGAGGTTGTGACAAAATTCTAGCAAGCAAATACTTGATCCGTTTGATCCTTTGACTGAATATTATTTGAAATTTCATTCAGTAAAATTGATTTCTTCGCAGAAATGTTGAAGTTTTCAACACTTCTATTGAGTACGCTTATTGATACGTGTTGTTAAAGTTGAATTTGAACTAATTAAATAGAATTTTGTTGATTGTGACGTAATTTAGATCAGGAAAATATATATAATATGGTGAGTGTTTCGTATAGTAATAATATTACCATTGCTTTACTATTTATTTTCCTTTGCTCCTGTTTTCACACTTTCATAATATTAGGTATGCTAATTATTAACCAAGATAAGTAATTTCTATCTGTTTCATTTCTTACATAAAAAAGTGATTTTAAAAAGCATAAAATTTAGATAATTTCCTTTTTTAATTAACTCCACCCAGGAGAGGAAAATAAATTATCTCAGTGCCAAATTCATCACTGCGGGTGTTGTGTGGAGGGTCTTTTGGGGGAGAGGAAGGAGTGAACATGGGTCTCAAAGAGACCCATATTGTAGGAGGGAGGAAATACAGAGGCTGGCAAATCGTTCCACAGCCACTCCACACTAACTCAAGAACTAGTCGTAGGAGCAACCCGTTCTCATTTTCTGAATTTATTAAGACACCGCATTCCGAATTTCTACCGATTTACAAAAAACTTTCACTAAACATTTTAAGTTTTTATGCTCTTAAAAAAATATGCACGTCATTTTTGAAGATAATATATATTATTCATTTTCTGTTTTGAAAAAGTAAATTTATGAAATTCCCTCAATAGAAAAAAGGACAAAGCCAATATACAAAACAGTTTACTGTACAAAGGAATGCAATATAATAATATCCTGCTGAAAAGTATAAAGTCTGCACCAATTGATAGATTCAACTTGATTCAAGCTGTATTGAAGGAGCCATATTAATCAAAAGATAATGTAATAAATAATAAAAATGTGATAATGAATGCTTGTAAGTTATAACAAATTAGACATTTGCAAACTTGGATGTACAAATATAAAATAAAATTAATAAATAGTAAATAAATTAGCGCGCTGATCCAACATTCATATTTACGTAGGTATATCCCTTCCAAACCATCATCTTCTACTTTTTGAACTCTCAATACGGAGCCATTCTTATTTCAAAGTACACCTTGGTATTTAAAAAAAATGAATTAAAGAGTTGAAGCAAACATACAAATAAACAGCACTAAAATAATAATAATAATTTTAAACAATAGTTAAGTACCTCAAAAATTTACCTAAATGATGGTCAATAAAAGTAGAAATTGAATTAAATATTTATTGAATTATAAATACTTCTCCAATAATTGCATAGTTGTTGGTGTCATTTTAAAATAAATAAAATAATTAACTTTGTTAGCACCACTATTTAATCCAAAAATATCGACACATTTCAAAACCAACGGTTTCTTCGTCAGAAAAAACGAATAAATACCACTATTTAATCAAAAAGAATCGTCAGTTTCCAAAACTAATGGTTGCTTCGTCAAGATAAACGAACTAGTGGTTTTAAAATTTGTCGATCCTTTTTTTATTAAATAGTGGTGTATACAAAGTTACTTATTTTATAAAAAAAAACATCTTTGACATGGCACGACATGCCTCCTTAAGTTTATTATGTTTTTATTCTCTGTGTTATAGGTACAATAATTAATCAAACTTTTAATGAATAAATAGTTATGTCATGTTGCGAACTGCTTTTCATAAATTTCAAAACACAATTTAATGTTTACAATGGTTGTTTTTTGTCGTCACGTTTATAGATTCTATTTTAATATCGTTGGCACCATTGATAAGGTCGGAGAAGATCATTGCCTGCGGCTTTCCGAGACATCTCGGAGTGCCAAGAAAATTGGGCACGTTCAAAACCTCAAAGACGTAAGTCTCAATAAAAATATCCGCAGCAAACTGCCCCCTATGCAGCTAAATATTGGCACGGGTTCACTCCGAAAGTTCGCCTTGGCAGAGACAGCAAAAAAAAAGCGATTTATGTGTCAGGTATTTTAGTATGGTCTTGACTGAACCATTTTCATGGCGCGCCTACACACCTTAAATTGTAACGGAAAATCGGATTTTTTATAAACACAAGATCCAAAACAAACACAAAAAACTAATTTATTACAAGATGATAGGATTATGATGTGTTTGGGAGAATGGTAATGCGCATTTGAGGCACAGTGCTTGAGCCAAGAAATATTTTCCGGGATTGTTTTCATTAGTTTAGTTCTGTTAGTCGGTACACATGTCGGACTTGTGCGAACAAAGGCCATATTTCCAGAAGCGCGCCAGCGAGGACCAGCATGTGTCGGTTATATCCTTCTTCGTCGTCATCATCGTCACGCTATTCCCTCCAGATTATAGGCAGTTCGTCCTACCATGGTCTCTACAGAAGTACATGGTACGAAAATAAAATGTGAATATAAAATATAATACGTTCGTTACTAAGAATAATGCTTAATTTTTCATGTTTTATATGCATTTTCCAACTTCTCCGCATAGATAAAATAATAAAAAAAAATTACTTTAAAACATTGTTTGAACTGAGTTGATAAAATTGGACATTTGAAAACATCAATAATGTTAGGTTTAATCAACGTCGAGTTAAAAGTTACAATTTTAGAAAAATATCGGTATGAAAAGTGTATATTTGTGTAATGTCTAGATTCATCAAATTATGTGTGTTCTCATAAATTAATAAAATTCACAAAATGTACAACGTGTTTACATTTGAGATTGCTGCAGTGTTTAGATTTTAGTTTTTAAAAACACGCTGGAATTTCACATATGACGTAAAACCGCGTTGGTACCCAAAGTGAATGAATACTTCCAGTTTATTAATAAAATATAAAAACGTCAATTTTAATTTATTTAAGAAACTTTTGTTTATAGTGAAACAGTTATATCTAAACTAATTCCAGAATTTTACTCGCAACTTTCGTAAAAACAGATTTTTTGCAACAATACATTGTATTTTTTCTTGACGGTTTATACAATACACTCGAAACCTTTCACAGCCCGCATCTCTGTAAACATGTACGTGTCAGCTTTCGTTTAATTTATAAAGTCATTGCTTCAATTTAATAAATAATTTATTAGAGCCGTATAAATGCATCAAAAGTTTTTTTCTACTTATCCAGGCGCGGTCCGTCATTACATGCTGTGGATGCTCCACATCCCTTGCATTTTAGAGTAAAAAGATTTGAACTTCTAACCATAAACAGCAATACTGCAATTTAAGTGTTATAATATTTCTACAGCGACTTTAATGTGATTTTTTTTACAAAAACGGCGCTGTAAAAAATCATACAAATATTATTACTATAAGACATCGTGCATATTATCGTCCCGTTTCTGTGTACGCCCAACGAACGACACGATACACACAGCACGGCGAGTCTAAATACATATTATACATTCTCAAATACTGTGAAACGCGTAAAACCAAAACCTCCTAGATCACAAGGCCGGGACACTGAAACAAATCAGCCTTTGCTCAATCCTAGCTTGTATGGGAACATCCAAAAAATGTATTTTTATCAATTTTTAAAAACTGACTAAAACATTTAAAACTGTTTTGATAAGTATGAATAAATTGAATAAAAAAATTGAAACGGAATTTTTTGCAGAATCTCATACAAGTTAGGAGGCTGCTTTGAATGAGTGTCCCGGCCTTGTGATCTAGGAGGTTTTGGTAAAACACACTATGGTGTGGAAGCGATCTGTAAACCGTATCCAAGAATGCTAGAACGTACGTTCTAGTTAGAGTCCCGCAAGCCAATATCTTCGTCAACTTTATACGATACGATGACAGCATCCAACGTACAAAAACCGTTTTTAATGCTCATGTGTATAATGCACAGAATCGTATACTCTATTACTAATCCATTGGATTTTATGCGCGCGCTGCTTTGACAGTTTGCTTTGAGCTTGAATACTGAATTCTATTTTTTATTGAATATTATTAACCTGCGATTTACTTTTTAATCATAATTTACATAAATAAAAATGAATACCCAAAATAAGATGGATTCTTCGACAACGTGTTCTAAATGATAATAGTGAATTGTTTTGTTGTGTATAATTGAATCATTAATGTGAAAAAGTTTTGTGTCTCGGCCATTTGCGGAAAAAAAACTTATTCTGGATACTGGAAATATTGAGATATGGAACTTAATGGATTTTTAGAGATAATTTTAGACGGTACCTAATTGTATCTTGTTCATGGGCTAGCGTCTAGATTTGCATATTTGATATCAAGTACGTAGTAAGTACGAGTATAAACATTTGATGTCCTTTTACAAAATTCACCGACCGCCACTGCTATCTACATGTATTTTTCGACAGTAATCACAAGACCTCCGCGAGGTCTACAGAGTAGCGTGATTGTGTTTAATTTCATAAAAGCGTACCTACCGTAATTTAATTATTATGCCACAACTATGGTCCAAACATCCACCCGCACGAAAACTTCCTATATTATAAATATGAGAGAAAACTAGTTAATAGTTTACGCACTAAATTAAAGAGCATAACTTTGATAATAATGTTCTGGTTTGGGAACACCCTTTGTCCGCCATGCAGCACGTTTGTTCACTCGGTTGGTGTGGGTGACGCATTGCACATAAGCTCAACTTTAAGTTACTTTAATTAACTCCTATATTATCGATTTATTAAGGAAATATCTGATACTATCTACAGTTTATCTGCAAATAAAAATGATTTTTTTAATAATTTTAGAAACTATAACGTAATAACAAATGGTGTGATTTTGGATCACATTTTTATAACTAGTAATTCTGTGATCACGCGATCAAAAAATAAATTCACTGTTTTTTGAGCATATCCCAAAAATAAATGCTGTTTTTGACGATATTCAAAGATGAGATACTGTTTTTGAAAGCAAATGAAAGACTGTTTCAGATTTGCAAACGGGCAATCAAAAATATATTTTTAAATACGCAAATAAACCGAAAAATATTTAGAATGGCTTACTGATGATTTTTTTCTTGTAAACTTTATTTACCTCCTTATATACGAAACAAAAAAATTCATTTTATTTTTTTGGAAGAATTATTGAGTAAAACCACAAATTGAAATATTTAATTATTGAAGACGATATTAGCGATTCCTAAACGAAAATTTAAACAAAGATAGTTGCCAATAAAAATGTGCTGTGAGAAAAATGAAGACAATGTTGGCAGTTCTTATTCGAAGTATGATACAGTTGTATATGACCGAAGGAGATAGGGTCACATTAGCTCAGTTGGTAGAGCGATTCTCCAGCAATGCAAGGGTCCTGGGCTCAAGTCCTAGATTTATTTTTTATTTTTTTTTATTACTCGTATTTTAATACACATCATATGGGTTACATTAATACATACATATTTTGCAAAATATAATATTAAGGTTCATAATTGGTCATGTATACCTTATCAGAAAAGAGGAGCTCTTGTGCCTGATAAGGGAGCCACGATTCTGAATTCTGATTCTGAATCTGAATTCTGAAAAAAATATGTGACCGTATCTTTTTCTGTTTCAAATTTTCATTTAGGAATCGCTAATATATCTCTTCAATAATTAAAAAAAAATAGTTAGACAAGCGTATTATAAGGTTAACGTCACTCCACTTTTAATATATTTTTAGACAAGCGTATTATAAGGTTAACGTCACTCCACTTTTAATATATTTTTTAAATTGGCTAACTTTGATCGGGTGAACTGTTTCTGATTTATAGAATAATTTAAAATTATACTGAAGCGTCTCTAATAAACGTTTAAACGCAAAGAAAAAGTTTACTGTTCTCTCTCTCTCTCTCTCTCCATTTAAATCTGTTTATATTATATGCGTGAACGTAATGTAAAAGGATATAGAACGAGTTTTATAAAGACGTATCGTTTAGTGACAGGTATACACTACTTAAACGCTGAAGTAAAATGTGAAATGGGAAGATAATCATCATTACGGTGAACATGGGGAAATGCTACATTTACATGGATTTTCACTATGAACAATGAAATTCGAATGGTAATGGGTATTAATTTCAGGGAATATAATATTCGAAGATTTCTAAAAATGTATGCAAAACGAAGATTTTTACTTTGCCCGTGTCATCAATAATTCACCCATAAATCTATCATCAATAACGTACGTACATTTTATTCACCGACAAATGTATTGACGTTATATGAAGGCCGTGACGGGAAATGTACAAAATTATTACAAATTGGTTTCCATTAGTATTATTGATATAAATATTCAAGTACATGAAAATTGTATCACTCAAAATTCAAAATCCTTTTTCGTTATTTCAATGGATTTGCATATGCCTGACGAATATTACGTAATGCAAATATTCTTAATTATTTGATAATGTGTAAAGATAAAATTTCAAACGGCTATACACAAACAATTTTGATTCTAGCTTTATTCTTGCATTTTGATTTTTTGGGAGATATAGATATAGATATAGTAAAAATAAAATAAAACCTTTTTAAAAAATATATGGTTTGACTAAGGATTGAACCTTCCTACCCAGGAACAGGAGTCGACAACTCTACCAACCTTGCCAAATGCCGATCGGGTAGGACCGACATTCATTTCTTATATTAACTGCTGTAATGTCACCCAATTTCTGAGAAATGCTTATGTCTGTGCCCGCGTGTTATGCACGTGATTGTCATCGACAACTAGAGGTTGTAGCTCAATCGGATGTCGGGAAGTGAGTTAATTTCTGTTTCCAAGATTTGCATTCATTTACTCCCGAAATCAAAAGCGACATTCAAATAGATGTATTTAGAAATGGCTTGTTTAGAATAATAAATATACCATATCTGTGAAAGTGTATATTATCGCTTTTATTGTTAGTCTAAATTCCTAAATTTTTCAAATTATTTAGAAATGTGTACGGTAATTTTTCTTCGTCCTTATCAATGGCTAAGAACACAGTTTTCAAATCTGTATTATAGTTTTTCACAAAGGGGGTATCCAAAACAACAAAAAAAACAAACGAAAAAATTGGAAAAATAATACAGTTTTGCTGATAAATAATCATTATTCTTAGACAAAAATATACTGTTTACCAAATTATGTTTTGACTTCCTAAATACTTTACCCGTAAAACGGAAAAGAACACCAAAAAATAATCGTGTTAAAAAAAACGAGTGTATGAAATAGGAAATCCGCGTCGTAAATATAGTATTTATAACTGATAAAGTGATTTCTTTTAATTATTGTTTTTTTGTGTTTAATTCGTAGTACTCCATTTATTTTTTTTTTAATTTAATTAAAATCAAATATAATTTAATTAAGACAGTTTGACAAAACCAAAAAAAAATACTTGCAGAACATGATAATTATATTATTAAATTTTATATTAATTAAAATAATGATAAAATGATCCTTGAAGTTTAAAATTTAAACTAAAGCCAAATTGAGTAAATTTTCACCAAATTTACGCAATTTAATTTAATCAATTAAAGAATAAAATGAAGGCAAACATAACTTTTTTGAGGAAACTAACCTTTTTTAGAAACAGATTTTTATTATAGTAACAAAAGGGTCATATATTTAGATAACATTTCAGTAAGTTTGGGTTAAAATTATGATAAACAGTTTTTACTACGTGAGAAAACGGTATTAATTTTTGGTGTCTGGTACTTATTTGACTAACGTAAACTTAAATATATAAGTAACTTTTCAATATAAAATAGGATGTAAAAAATTAGGTGAACATTTACCTATTTCTGGTTGAAAATGTACAAAACAATTTTTTTGTAAGCATTGCACCTACCTACAAAGACCGATATAAATCATAGCGGATAAGTAGGTGAAACTTAAAAACATCGTGCAAAAGAAAGTGTATTAATATAATAATGTTATGATGAGAGGATATGTTTTTATTTGAAATGGACTGGAACCTCTTGTCTGATGCTGACGATACGAGATGGAGCCACCTACTCGGTAAACTATCTTGAATCTTGATTTAAAAAGAAGTCATTTTGAAATGATTATAGTTAAATATTTGTCATTACAATATGTTAGTTACGACAATGGAATAAAAAAATATATTTGCGCCTATACTTACAAGAGATCTCTGGATGCAAATAAATGGTCGATTACGAAACTTATGCAACGGTCAACTTGCGTGAAGAATTTATTTTTGTGTTTGGGGCAAGGTTGAATGCGTTTCATGGCCGATCTAGTGAGCACATTTTCTCAATAAGCGCCAACAAGTCAAAAAGTTATCACAAATCAATTATACATTTTGCAAGCAATACTCTACAGTGTTACTCTTTTTAATATGTTGTCTTTTGTTTCGTTTGCCCAGACTTGTGTCGCGTATTTTGCGCGCATACCTACTTTTCCATTTCAAACGGATTATTTGAAATCGCGCCAAACTATAAATTCAAATAGCGCTGATTTTAAAGTTTGTTTATTCGATTCCATAGATTTTACAACGCGTGCGAAAAAGACAAAAGAGCGCGAACATGTCACTTTGAAATATCATGTTCGTGAATAATTTTCGGTGGGTATAAAGCAGAAAAAAATATTTCAACGATAGTTTATCGTAATTCGAGTTTATCTTTTGTCAGTTTTATCAATAAACGTGGGCATAGTATTATTTTAATCGTGGGTTTGAAGTTTAAATCCGGAGCTCAGTTTGTAGCAGGCAGTGAGATAGTGCAGTGCTTGTCGCGTCTGTGCTTTAGGAATTCAAATCATTTAAATGGTACGTAATAATTTTCCGACTAAAATCGTAACATTTATTATAATCACATATTTATATTTCAATAATATACTTTTCGTTTTGTCGTTTGTGTAGTTTCTCTTATCTAACTGTTCGTATGCTTTGTGCTATTAAATTAGATTTTATGAAAATTCTTCTGTTGACATTTCCGTGTCCTTGGGAGTAACATTAAAACTCTGACTGTATCCTATTAATATTTTACAATTTCCGATATACCTACAATGTGCGCTATTAAATTTCTTAAGATATTTAAAAATACAAATAATCGGAACACGCTCAATAAACAGTTTTTTATTTTAAAAACACTTCGTATAAGTTAGATAATAATGAGAAGTAACTATTCCAATTTCCAGAAATGGAAAATAATGTATTTTAGTAGCTATTTCCTTTGAAAAATACAATAGTTTATTTCTTAATTCAACCTAAACTAAGTACCTATATTAAGATAGGGTTCATATTAATCTAACCTAACCTAATAACAATGAACGCCAAGTTCCGTTATTTTAACGAAATAACAATTAAAATGATTTATGTTCCTTTTCCAGAAACTGAAATACTTACTTCTCATTATTATCTAACTGCTACAATGTTTTTAAATTAATTTTATTTAGCGTATCTCTGTTTTGTGTACGTTTACTGTTTAGATAAATTATTGATTTTTATTACAAATAAATTGCAACAAGAAACGTTATAATTTTGGTTCCGTTAATTTCCGCAAAAAATATTACGAAACAAAATCTTTTAAATCATAAATTGAAGTTGTAAAAGAAAATATTTACTTTGTTTTCTTATCATCGTTCATCCATTCGTTAAGATTTTGAATTAAGATTAAACAGAAATTAACCCATAAATAATATCAAAAGATAGGTAGGAACTACCAATTTGTGATAAGGTCATCTCTTAATCTGTCCAGTTTTGTTGTTTCGCTGGTTAGTTAAAATATTAAAATTAAAGTTCTTGAAAGAACTGCTTTGTTCTTAACAAAAGATATGTGGATCATGCAATTCTCGGTAAAATTACCAATAAAGTTATATCACAAATTTTTATCGGCTGAGATTTACCTGGTTGAAAGGTGTTATTTTTAGGGTCACGTGATTTTTTTCAAAGTTAAATGAAAGTCATTGGACTGCTTAAATTTTCTGCATCGCATCCATCTGTCTTTAATGCTGAGCTCAATACCGAGAGGAATTTAAAGTCAATTAAACGTGAAATTAATGTCCCCTTAATCCGTAACGCAACAAATAAATTGCATTATCGGATGCCAGAAAGATAGCGGACAATACATTAGTTGACCAAGTCATGTGATTTGTAGCACTGAATATTTAATCTCTAGAAATGAGATATTCACCTATTTTAAAATAAACTGTAATTGCTATTTACATTAGACCGTTCGACTCCTAGACTCCAGACACGCCAATGAAGTACCGTAATATGTGGTGACTTTTGAGTCCGGGGGCGACTCTGATCGTCGCGGATGTCTGCGTTCTCGCTACCACTGGAAATTTATCGCTTTTTTAATTATTTTTTTTGGGCATCGTGGGTTTTGACACTTCCAAAATAAGTATCAAATTAGTTGATTTCTAGTTACATATATTCAAAAATATTGTCGGTTGATTTGTGAAGCTGTTTTTTAGATCTGCAAATACCTGAATAAGACATCTTGCAGACAGAGGAAAATCTTAATATATATTTTTTTAATTATAATAATGTTGGTTAATTATGTCACTGTCTATCGATAACGTATTATATAACTATGTACTTGAATATTCTTTACAATTTTTTTAATTGGTTTATCATTGTAATAAGCTTAAAAAATTGTGTATCAAACTCCGAAAGGTAACTAATCAACGCGTTTTGATTTTGTTTGATACCCCAAACACATTCATCAATATATATGGTTAACCTAAAATTTTGCGATAGAATCTTTTTTTTAGTTATTTAGTTTCAAAGTTGAAATTTGATCAAAGTAACCACGTTTTACGGTATCAAGATAGGTTTTCCATTTTTGAAAATATAAACAGAAATATCTGTGGCATTGTGACGAACTTAATGCACTGAACCGTATTCTGGTTTTGTTACAATGCCAACTTATTATGTCGCTTGACACAACACACTATTGTGTGAAATATTATCAATTACATCCAGTGGAGTGCCTTGACTTCTTTTCTGATGTGGCAGTTTTCCGAAACAAAATAATTTAAGGTTGAATGTGATTCCAGATTTTATTACGGCGTTAGGGCCGAAACACACTGAGCGTATCTTGCGCAGCTCATTTTACGTCGCGTCAAACGTATACATCGCGCTACATACAAATTCTCCTGCACATGCCTCACCGTGCGTATTATACGTTGTTACGCCGAGCGTAATAGTAGGTCCTAGAAGTCTCGCGCTTGTAAATAATTAAAAATAATTTTATACATGTACTCACATATATATGTTTTTTTATAAATTTAATTATGAGAGGAAAATATAACTAACGAAACTGAACGATATTTATATTTTAAGGACCACTGGATTTTAATTTGATGTCAGTAATTTATTTTTATTTAATTTTGAGGAAACAAAGGATAAAATATGGGATGTGCAAGGTGCTTTTATGAGTGGAAGGGGGTGCATGGACCAGATCTTCTCATTGCGTATGCTCACCGAGAAGTTTCTGGCATCTTAACATTCTGAATCTGACTCAGGAAATTGCGTCTCTATATGAGGGAAGCGTTGCATGTGTTAGGGTGAACGGTGGTTTTACGGGGTGGTTTGATATCACAAAAAGTGTTAAACAAGGCTGCGTAATGTCACCGTGGTTATTCAATCTATACATGGATAATTGTATGCAAGAATTGAAAGAGGTGGGATTGGGCGCGAATTTGAGTAATCTGAAAGTATGTTGTCTGTTGTATGCTGATGATGCGGTGCTGATTGCTAATAGTATGGATGATCTGCAGTCTCTCGTGTCTAGGATGAACGAAGTATGCATGATGAATGAGTTAATGATGAATGTAAGTAAGTCTAAAGTAATGGTGTTTGAAAGAGGTAGTACGAAAACAGTGTGCAATATAGCTGTGAATGAGGAATACTTGGAGCAGGTGGATGAATTTGTGTATTTAGGAAGCGAGATTTTAGCTGCTTCTGAAATCACACACGCAGATTTTCAGCTGTATCTATCGTTATGAATATAATAAAATTTTAGGAGACACAGTATTAGGCTGCGTCAATTTTAACACAATATATTATATTATGTAAAACCAGAGTGAGGAATACTTGGAGCATGTGGATTAGTTTGTATATTTAGGAAGTATGTTTACGAGAGATGGGAAGGCTGACAGAGATATTGAAAGAAGAGTAAATTCAGGTAACTCCATTAATGGAGGACTGAACGCAGTTGGCGCTAAAAAAAAATTGTCCAAAGAAGCGAAGTTAGCAGTCCACAATGGAGAGCTGGTACCTACCCTGATGTATGGAAGTGAGGCATGGAACTGGCAAAGAAAGGATGAAAGTAGATTGAATGCTGTTGAAATGAGATCCCTGAGGCGTATGTGTGGTAAAACCATGTATGATCGTGTGAGGAATGTGGATATCCGCAAAGAGTGCAAGGCTGATGTAAGCGTAATGAGTAAGATCAAGAAAGGGACGCTTAGATGGTTTGGGCATGTAGAGCGAATGAGCGAAGAAAGGAGTGTAAGGAGAATATACTATGCAAATGTGAATGGTAGCAGAAGGCTCGGGGACGCCCGAGAAAGACATGGCACGACCAAGTGAATCAGATACTTGAGTCGGGCCATGTCAAGAGTCAGAACAATAGAAGAGTATGTATGAGACGATGTATGAATGTGAATGAGGCAAGGAGTGTGTGCCAAGACTGAATTGTTTAGCGGTCCGTCCTCTCTGCCTACCCCTGCGGGGAAACGGCGTGATGGTTAGTTAGTTAGTTAGTTAGACTCGTCCGCGCAATTGAAAATTCGTCGATGACTAAGCAAATTGAATTTTTGTTTTATATTAACAAAATTTATTTGTTTCAAAATTCACAATGTTCAAAATTAAGTAAAAATGTAACATTCTCAATGTTGCATTTTAACATGTGGTCCTGGCTTGAATTTATATTTTTTTTTTCCGAGAGTGTTTTATGCGATAAAAAAGGTGTTTTCTGTGCACTCTTCTTTCCAACCTTAAAATTTTCCCTGTACGCTCCTAGCATTTCAATGCATACAAATCAAAGGCAGCATAATAATGATCACGTATAACGCAGAAGAACATCTCCACGTAGAAACTGGCAGCGGATATGATTCATTATGGAGACAGACAGGAGGTCGCACTAAACAAACCATCCTTATTATAGCTCTTGTAATAACCATGGAGTTATCTAACTGTGGACATCGCTGTTGGAAAAGTGGATTTATTATCTATCGAATGCGCTAATGTTCAGTTTCTTTCTTTACAGTGGTTTCACATAAAGTTATATTGTTTTCTAACCAAAAAAGATTGTCAGATTGACCCACTTTTCTACTCTGACCCACAAATAAAACTTACAGATATAAATTTTTTTTAAATTTATCTCTTTAAAATATTCGTAATCCGATTAAAAACGGGACTGCAGGCCCTTAACAAATGAATTGATAGGTTTCCTGTCAAAGTTTGGTAAAGAGATAATGTATTATCGCGTTATTATCGAATGTATTTCGTCATTATATATTTATGCAGGTGCATGGACAAGTGTTCCGATATATTACGAATTTACTAAAAGTTTATCGGGAAACCTGTTAATTCATTCATTAAAGGCCTGCAATTCCGTTTTTACGGATTACCAATAATTTAAAGAGATTCTTACTAAATTAGCAATGCTCATTTTTATCCGTGCATGATGACTACCGAATTTCAATTGCTCATTATTGTTAAACATGCACTGTAAATAGATTCTCAATTTTATTTCAGCACAATAACAATTGGATCATGAAATAAAAAAATAATTATTCTTGTTGACTTATACCATTCGCGTCAGAGCCCAGCATTTTATTCTGAAACTCTTTCAGAAATAAATGCAATTATCCCCTGATATTATAATTAATCATTTTTTAACTTTGTGACACCCCAAAGTCATTCAATCCTCTTCAAGTCATATCACGACAATTTTCAATTTGTATTTATTTTTATGCGTAACGAGTGATCAATTATAAAACAAAATCAAACCGTGATAATTAGGAGCCGAATTTTTTTAAAGTCTCTTTTGAGTTTCTTCTGTAATCGCGCCCGAGGGCATTAGCCGAGTTATTTACTCTTGTACCAGCTCTGTTACTCATGTAGGTACACAATCATTACGTAAAAAGCGTCTTATCGTAAGCAAATAGGGTAGCCTACTGCGTCAATAAAATACTGGTGAATAAAATGGAAAAGGTTATTCAATCAGATCCGAGAATTGATATGCTCATTAGAAACATAATAGATTCTTAATTGAATCTATTTAAATGACAATAAATAACGGATATATGATTTAAATAATAATAAGTGATTATTTGTTCACGCCTCGCAAAAATAAACACGTTTTCAAGGCTCTCGAACACACCACAGGGCCTCTATTCTCGAGGTTCGACCCACTCGTTGTTCGAGTGGAAAGACTTTTGACGTTTGGCGTACGTAAGCGTGTACCTTAGACGAGACTCAAGAATAAGAATGTCGATCAATGTATGTACTTTCGACGGTGATTGCGAGCGGTCTGGATTGGAGAATCAATTCTGGAAGGGAAAACCGGTGCCTATGAAAGTTATATGTAGGTACTTGGACTTTTTGTACACCTCGTCTCAACAATTTAACTATTGTTAAAACAATTGGCAAGATTCAAGACCATGATTTTATTAATTTCTATGACATTTAGTTCTAGAATGTGGGTATATATGTATGTTTTATAAAAAATCTTTTTTGTTGAAAGAATATATTGAAATAAAATATCTACTTCGCCAAACATGCTAGGGATCCCTGTGTTGTCGCGGGTGAATTTTTCAGATAGAATTTATTAATATGATTCATAATAATAATTTTATGTAGCTAATATATAAAATATCTATTATATTAGCAGTTCTGTAAATAAATAATATTTTTTCGTATCAACATCAATAAGTATTTTTATTTTATTGTTATATTTTCTCTTAAATATTTTCTTGTATTTAATGAATAGAAAAAAAAAATTATAACTATACAATTATTTGTTCAAATAAACATCAAATAGGAATAAGAAAGTCCAAATAAACTCGACGATTTCACATTTGAAACTATACTGAATCATTAAAACGGACACCATCTTGAAACGGAAACGGAACGTACAAACAATATTTACAGATAGACCAAATGCAAAAATACAGAACTTCACTATGCTCTGTCAATAATATATTTCTAATTAATAAAAAATAAAAACTCAAATCAAATACATCATGAAACACAGAATTTATGAAATTTTCTGTAATTTAATCCTGCCCTTGCCTTCCCAGATATGAGCATTCCACCAAGATCCCAATATTGAATCCACCCACTCCCAAGAACCCAGAACCCATCTCCTATAAAAGACAATCGTGAAGCGATGGCAGCCAAGCAAAATAAGAGTCACTGCGCCACAAGCAAGGGATGCCACTCTGGAACTCCTTGCACATACAAAAAGCCTTGCTGCTGTTCAAAGAATCCAAGATCTTCGGTACCTTTTTTAAATTGCAATATTATCACTAACGTATTCTTTTATTTCGACTAAATAAAAAATATTAAGATTCTAATTTTAAGAAAACATAAACCAATTCCCTTTTTGACTAATGTAATGCGAGTTTGTAGAACCAAATCTTTTTCATTTGCTAAATATATTCAGTTTATGCAAATACGATTGTGCTAATGAACAAAATCCCAGAGCAGTTGGCCATACTCACATTTGAATAAATTATATCCGAAGATGAGTGATCTTGGCTTCATTCGATGCATTGCGTATGTCCCATGTTCTTATAGAATACTGTGTGTTCCAGGCGCCAGTTAGCTTGAAGGAGGCCAACCTGCCCGTGCTGTGGGTGCTCGGAGGCCCGGGCTCCGGCAAGGGAACACAGTGCGAGAAGATCATCGCCAAGTATGGCTTCACCCACCTCTCCACTGGGGACTTACTCAGGGCAGAGGTCGCCAGCGGCTCATCGCGCGGTAAAAACCTCACAGCCATCATGGAGCGGGGAGACCTCGTACCCAATGACATCGTCCTAGAATTGTTAAAAGACGCGATGGTCGCAAAGCTAGGTTCATCCAAAGGCTTCTTGATCGACGGATACCCCCGCGAGAAGGACCAGGGAGTGGCCTTCGAGAAGGAAATCATGCCGTGCACCATCATCCTATACTTCGATGCGTCGGAGGCCACTCTGACCAGCCGGCTGCTGGGCCGCGCTGAGAGTTCCGGCAGGGCTGACGACAATGCGGAGACCATCAAGCTTAGGCTTCAAACATTCCTGAAGAACAACGACCAGGTGCTGGCCCTCTACCCCACGAAGCTTAAAAGGGTAAGGCGGCATTGTCGAACAATCTTTACATACTTTTTTTTTTAAGAAAGACAAACATTCCCGGGTTACGAATAACCTGACAATATTTGAAAATCTCCTACTACCAACTCAGCCACAGACCGGTCAAAAATATCAATGGATGCATCATATATACCTATTTTATAAATTCTCAGAGGTCGTTAACTTCATTGCTTGGGTCGTTACTATGAGATATAACGAACTTATTTAATTATGAGTAATGCCACTTATCAATATTATTTTATGTATTTCAACGACTGTTTCTATACACATTGGCTTAATTTATGTATCTGATAGGTAGGTACTTACCTGGAACCTTGATAGAAAACCTACATGAATACTTTAAAATCAATATCACATTATAAATAAATAAGTACATTTATAGAGTCGATAAATAACATTTTAAATACACAATGAAAATTATAGGTAAATTGATAAGAGTGAGTAGCTATTATTTTTCTCCCAATAAGTAGGTATATCGATTTTATGCCGGAAAAAGTATTACATGATGGAAAAAAAATACTCTGTTAAATTGAAATAATTTCAGTCATCCTACAAAAACCTTTTATTCTTATAACGAATCATTTACTTTTTGGTGTTTGAAGAATAAATGTGAATTTTCAGATTTTTAAATACAACTACCTATTCGAATTTCGATTTTGTTTTCTTGATTGAATGGATGAATAAATGAAGTGGAATCTTTGAAGTGAACATTATCTCACTTCGCGACATCCGATCGGAAAATCTAAACTAGGGAGATGGATTCAAAGCAATTCATCAACTTTCAGTGGCCCTTAAGTGGCTTTAAAAAATACATATGTATACATAAATAGGTGTATTATAGTAAAAAAACTTTGTTTATCACAGGTTGATATTTTTACAATAGGTAATCAAGATAGATGATCGATCAGAAAACATACTGTAAATAATTTATTCAAAAGGTATTCATAAACATAGGGTGTACCTTTTTTACTTCTCCTTGAGTCTAAATGTACTATTGTTTAACTCAATAATTTTAAATATATTTAATATCCCTTATTTGTTGCAGATAAACGCAGAAGCTTCCGTGGACGCGATCTTCGCTCAAGTGGAGAAGGAGATTGACGCCATCGTCAAGTGAAGAGATGGAGAGCTGGACAAGTCATCTCCGATCTCTCGCTCTCGCCTCTCACTGCCACACCAAAGCTCTTCACCACTATTATTATTACCTCACTAATCTAATGCTAACTTATTTTTAGTTTTATCATACATAATATATTATAATAAATATTGAAAAATACCGCAGTTTTTTTAATAAACATAACACCTAAAAATCTGTAGAAGACTTGTAGTTCATATCTATGTAAATACGTAGTTTCGCCCGAGTTTCAAGTTTCGACAGTATTTTTATCTTATTAGCTATAGCAAAATACTGAACAAATGATTGAAAGTTTTGTTTTATTCGACAGTTAAATGGATATTTCAAAGCACTAAACTAAGCACTATCTACTGTACCATTAATTCGGTACAGTAGAATGTAAGAATATTCGTTGCGCACTCATACTGCCGTACTTACTAATTTCACTTGTTCTTCTCACTAGCTGAAGTCCTAGTAACCAGTTTTTCGAAATCAAATGTGGATATTAATATTTTCTTATAATTTTAAATGTCAGTGGTGCAAAATTGCATCAAATATCAAAATTCTGCTTTAAGGGGTGGTGCTAAAACGGGATAGATTGGTTTTTTGACATGTCTTATAGACAGTTACCTTTCTTTTGTTTTGAAGATGAAGTGTACAAAAAATCATCCATCTCGGAATAAAACTGTAGATTTGTTTAATAAAACAAAGCCATAGGACACTATTCTTCGTATATATATAAATATGTTTTAAGGGTTCTGCTAAGACCCGCCACGATTTTGGGGGAAATTTCAGCTCCATCAAGTTACATGTTGGGGACTCAACGAATCTCAAATTGAAATGGCCAAAATATTTGTAAAATAACAAGGTGATTGGGGGGGTCAACATTTATTTTGGGTTCGGACGGCTCGAGACACGGCCCTAAAGGAGCTTCGGAATCAATTCAGATCTTCAAAATATTTTAAGATAAGCTCTTTGGCTTGGCTGATAGAGATAGTACCTACCAATCCACTTATAATGATAGATCCTATCACCTGCAGTCAGTTAAACGAAGCAAAGCTAGGTAAAATTTAAGTCAATAAAAAAATGTTTTTGTAAAAGGTACAAAATAATACCAACAATTTATGAAAACCTTCCTAAAGCTGTTTGATTGAAACAATGTCCAGGCAGATCAGTGGAGTACCGTTCATTCAAGGGTTTTGTGATCAAAACAGATATTGAGGGCATCAGCGGAAACAGCTTGTGGTCGTGTCACAGTGTTGTGCTTGAGGTATGACATCAGCTGCACAATCTGTCAGAGGCCATTGAATCCCAACAATGATCAATTTATAATGATCATATATGTTCGTACTTGTCTAATCTGTCCTTGTGTATTTCCACTTTTCATTGTTATTGTATGGATCCTCGTGTGCAATTTCATAACTATTATTAACGTAACTAGTAACGAGAAATATAATCAATTTCTCATTATGTTCTGCGTTCTAACTAAAGTTGCAGTTTTACAAGTGCCGATGAATTTATTTATGTTCTATGTTGTATTATCAATAACATTACAGTATTTAGTTCTAAGTGAATGTCGACAATGCACGAGTGTTTCAGAAAGAAAAAAGAAGGAATATTTCTTAGTCGCTATGTGTCACCGATCGAAATTAAAAGTAATAGCTTCAGCTAATATAAAGTCATTAGTAAAGTGTGAAAAGCTCGCTTTATCCAAAAAGGGGGTCGCTTTTAATTTCAGCCCTCGAGAAAGGAATAACTTTAGACGAACGAGTAATGACTCCCAATTAACTTCATGCATGGTGTTTTCTTGTCCTGAAATAGAAAATTCAACTTCTCTTTCTGTGGACTCAAGATTTGATTATTACAGCGTGTATGCTGACCCCATACGTAAGTTTTATAAATTCATATATTTATTTACGGTACAATTGGATATTTAAGTTAATCATTTTTTCAAATCAAGATTACAAAACAATTAATATACAGTCTAAACACTTTAATATGATTCAAATTATCTAAAATTTACAATTAGGGTGCCCACAGACAAGAGAATTCAGTAGATAGTAGATTTGTATAAAAATCAAACAAACGCCGCCCGCCAGCCTCCACAGAAGATCTTTTTTTTTTAAATAAATGGATATAATATGCTTTATATTCGGTGAAAAACAATAAATCAATGAATTGGAATTGACATTATTGTTGCAGCGAAAGATATTTTCAGTTCGGGTGACTCTATTATGAACATGAAATCAAATCACTTACATATAAAGTTAACTCGGCTGGCTAAGTCTTCCGACACGATCACGACACAAGCAACATTATGGCTTACTATGATGGTGGTAGTGGGAGATTTTCAAATTTGTCAGATTATTCGTAACCCGGTAATGTTCGTCTTAGTTTTAAAAAAATGCAGGGCTGTCAATAAGGGAATTTATGATTTTAAAAAGAAAAAAGACATCATATGTCAATCTTCTCTCTGACAGCCTTATAAATTTTAGATTTTCATTAGACAGTTATAATTTATATTATCCATATTAAGTTTATTATTTATGTCTTAAAATTTTTAGGTAAAGTTGTCGATTTCCGCTTCATGCAAAGGTTTTTTAAAACACACCACTCGATTTCAACTTAAAAATATCTTACGGACTTAACTAACTATTTAAGTCGGGGGTTTAAGTAAACATGCACAAAATAGGTTTTAGGTTGTTAGTTTGGAATATTTTAATAATGTATGCGTATTTCCTAACCGTCAAACGTAACTTTGAAGAAAAAATGGAACTTTAATGCATCTTTTACCATCTCCCAAGACATAAATAGTTTCTTGTAGTAATTAGGTATGTTGAAACCAAGTGCTATTTATAATTTTTTCGTGAAGCGGAATTCGAAGCTTATTTTTTTATATTAAGTACATACCGTTACCAACCAATTTATTTGAAAGCTCTCTCAATACATAAAATAAAATAAATCCTATCAAATTGTCTTTTAGCTCCAATTAATTCAACTTGTATTGAAGGAGTTGGTGTGTTTGTAATCCACCTCTCAGAAGAAAGTTACAACAGATCAAAAGAAAAATGCCACAAATTCGGTGCTGGACTTCCTGACATTGCCAGCGAAAGCAGAACTAGAAGTTTATCGCAGATCATTGAATTTTATTTACCAAAGAATAGTCTCCATCAAGCATACATTGGCATGGACGATTTGGAAACTAATGGAGAGTTTTACAGATCCAATGGACAGGCCCTGACTTGCACAACCTATCGTGCTTGGGCCCCGGGACACCCCAGGAGGGGCCACTCTAACCATACTTGCTGTACCCTGGACTCTAAAAGAATGTGGCGGGCTTTGGATTGTGGACTAAAATTGCCTTTCATCTGCGAAATATACCCCGGAGGGTGGTACGAAGATTACGACCTTTATGAACACGGCATGGCTTGCCAATAAGATTTTATTTATACACTGTAATAAAATAATTGGATTAAACAATCAACTACTGCTTATTCGCACTAAATAACTGTGTTTTCGTTTTGCCTTTACCATCTTCCATTGTTGTAATTAATTTTCTTAGTACCTACCCAAGGTTCGTAGAAAATATACTTATATACTTATTAAATACCACCATTTAGGACCATAAACAACATTACCATGAAAAACCAATAATGTTATTTATCACACACAGTCATATTATTATTAACAGGCAGTTTTAAATTTAGGAACAAAATTATTGTTTACTTAATTAATGTTGTACTCGTAAATTTGTACTTACAAACTAAACATCCAGTCGCTTCACCGCAGGCAGAACCGGCCCTATGCGGGTGCAATTGGAGCAGTACGCTCCAGGCGCCGAATTGCCAAGGCGCTGATAACACTTTTACAGTTAACAGTGCTAACACATCACCCTTGAGATTATTTTTTGTAAAACCCGCGCTACACAAAAATACAAACCATCCGAATATTATTAAATACATCTACCTAGGCGTCTACTGGTTTTGACAAGGGGCGCCAATATTTTACTCACGCCAGGCGCCGTTTGGCTCAGGGCTTACTCTGATCGCAGGGACCGGTAAAGACGTAAATAGGATAAAACACCACACAATTAGTAACTACTGCTTGACATTCATGTAGTAGGAGACAGCTAAAAAAGGCCGGCCCTGAGCCAAACGCTAGTAAAAACCTGAAGGGCGCTGTGTTAGGTATTATCAGTACAGCACTGACTGCACAGGACCGGCCCTGTCTAAGAACCAAGTTACGAACGATTGAACTTTTAGTTACATCTTTTTTTCTGTATTCGTAATATCTACACTTCTACTTAGAGCCAATTGAATATTTAAGTATTTTTAGTAATAGTATTAGTCGGCTTATCTTGTCAGGCCTGCTATCAGAGAGCACGACTACCAAAAAATCAACTGAAATTCAGACCTTTAAGATTAATTTGCGAACCAAAACGTGAGCCGAGCCACGAATTACGTGAAAGGAACGAAGCAAGTTTCCCATAAGTTGAGGTTTAGGTCGGCAGTTCGGCTCGCATGTGTATACGGACTAAAACACACTTTACTTTACAGCATGTGTAGGTACTAGGTAGACGTTACGTCGCAATTTTATACCTAGCAACATTCATTCTTTGTTGTGACAGCCATGAAATGCATAGAAAATATGTCGCTTTAAAGTTTGACAGCTTGGTAATTTCTGCGTCCTCATTATTCATAATTGTGTAAATTTCTGAAACCATGACCGAAAATGCTATAAACCAAAGGCTCGACTGAAGTGTCCACACACATTTCAATTAAACAATTCGACTTATAATATTCAAAGTATTCGATAAGGATGGGGCAGGGCAGGAGTCAATTCACCGAAGAGGAGTTGCAGGATTACCAGGTTATTTGTAATATGACATATTATTTTCCGATCCGTAATCGAATCGTATACTTTCATAATGTTTGATTCCATTATATTTAATCACACATTTTTTTTCAGGATCTGACGTACTTTACTAAGAAGGAAGTATTATTGTAAGTATAAAATATGTCTCTTTATTTTCGGAAGTCGACATTGTATTTGACGGATGAATACATTGAGAATTTGTTTTGTAGTGCCCACCAGAAGTTCAAAGCCCTGGCCCCTGAGAGAGTGGGCCACAACAAAAATGCCAAACTACCCATGACAAAGATTCTGCAGTACCCCGAGCTCAAAGTGAACCCTTTTGGTGACCGGATCTGCAAGATATTCAGCTCTAGTCACGACGGTGATTGCACATTTGAAGACTTCCTGGACATGATGTCTGTGTTCAGTGAAACTGCTCCCAAATCTGTGAAGGCGGAGCATGCATTTAGGATGTTTGGTAAAGAAAATAAATTATCGTTTTTTTATGCGCAAATAGAATTGAGTTATCTCTTATTGATGAGCCATATTCGTACGACTCCCTAAAAACCGCATCACAGCTCCTTAAACTTAAATTAACCAAGTATTAATTGTGAGTACATACTCTTACAGTCTGACATCTGGCCTTGGACATGTGTAACTACACCTACAAACTACCTAGCATCTTATTTTTCTAATTGTACGAGGCGGCGTCGGTTCCAAGAGTCGTACGATCATTAATACACCGGGATCCGGGGGGCCCTATCAGGGGAGCCCTACCTGGGGAGCACAGTCATTCTCATTGCTCATACGCTCTGAGCTCACGGCTCCCGTTCAATTGAGTCGACTCTTTGAGCCGTACAAAAATATTGAACTGGTACCGTGGCTCACGCTCTTAACCCTTAAATGCATGATTTATTAATTTTTCTGGAAAAAAATATATTTTGTAGATATTTACATGCATATGCAAGGAAATATAAAGAATTTTATTTTTTTGTAATTTTTTAATGATATTTGATTAAAAAAAATTGTTGCAGGTTTACAACACCATGTATTTAATAAAAATTAATATGAACAGTTTATGTATGAAAAAAAAATAAAAAACCTAAAAAAAATTCTCAAAACTAATAAATGTACCGGAAAAATACGAGTTATTACATATAAGTATTGTATTATTGTATCTACTTACCTTAGAAAATCAAAATAATAACAGCAAAACAAAACTGTAATTCTAACCTCCAACCAATTTTCGAGAATCTTCACTTTGTTAAAGAAAAAGTGACATTTGACATTCGCGAAAGAAAAAAAAGGTGATGCCACTCAATAAAATATATTACCGTGAACTTGATAATTCTAAAACGGCATGCATTAAGTATACACCAAAGAGTTAAAGGTGGTTTGAACGGTATGTTGCAGTTTTGCAACAGTATGCATTTAAGGGTTAATAAAATAAGTTATGACCCATCGCTACTGGATACTATGATCTACCAAAGTAGTGTAATACATACGTTTACTTTTTGGTGGAGGATTTGATACTAATAATATTTCAGTTAAATAGCAGAATTCAGCAGGGGAGATGGTAAAAGACACATTTAACTTTTTTGTCACTGTTCAAAATTTCATGTGTTTTGACAGTTTCGGCGATGTTTTTTTCTTGTTTGAAATTTGTCAGAAAGTTCCATTTCAATCTAAATACGCACAAATTATTTAAATAACTGTAATTTTCTTTGTGTGAGAGCACGAAATTGTCTTCAGATATAAATGATTGATCTCAAATATACACATAGTTCCAATTACAATACTTATTTAATTACAATGACGATACATGCGAAATGTCTACAGAGCACTACGAGCTACTGATCTGTTCTACAGTTAAAAAGCTTGTGAGTTCTGCCAGTCTGACCGCCTAGCTTTCGGAGGCACTTGGTAGTATTTGGATATCTCCGTAAACGACTAGCACCATCTTCTAGCATACATCAATGCTACAATAACCCAAACTAGAAGCTAATAACCTATTTTGTGCATGTTTTTCCATCTCCCTGACATAAATACATTAAGTTGAGAGAAAGTGTTATTTCAGCAATTTGTGTGTAAAAAGCGTGAAGCAGAGTTGTGCACTTTTACTGATGTTTCTACTGTACTTAGCTATGGTTCGGCCAAAAACCGACTATTGCCTAGCGTCATCCAGAACGAAGCGCGATGCGGAAGCATATTTCGTTTTTGGTCTAAAATATTGGCTTGTTTTGTCCAGATTTTGATGGGGACGACATGTTGGGTGTGTCTGACCTGCGGCAAGTGATAGAGCGGCTGTGCGGGGCGGCGTCGCGCCTCAGCGAGACGGAGCTGCAGCACCTCATCCAGAACATCCTGGAGGAGGCGGACCTGGACGACGATGGGGCGCTGTCCTTTGCAGAGTTCGAGCACATCATTGACAAGAGTTCTGATTTCTCACAGTTAGTACCTACTCAATTTGAGCTCAAAACTTACCTTACATACTTACCCTAAAGAAACCGAAGACAAACATTGCCAATTTATACTATACAAGAAATCGAACAATCGACCACTCTTTTATGATATCTTAACATTTTATTTTTATCTATACTAATTTCGGCTATCTGTGCATTAGTACTGCATGAAATCTTACTCAATGAACTCACATTTGCTTTGAATTTAAGTATCATTTTCAAAATTGTAACTGTTTATGTGAATTCAGACTAGAGGCAAAGTGGGTACCGTACTATTGAAGAAATTATGTATTAGGTTGGAGCTATTAAAATGCAATAATTGTGCAGTCTCTGTATACCAGTATGTCTTAGATGAGTTTTATTGAAGAAATGACATATTAGGTTCGAGCTATTAAAATGCAATAATTGTGCAGTCTCTGTATACCAGTGGTGTCTTAGATGAGTTTTCTCATAATAATGTATTTATTTTTGTTTCAGTGCATTTCGAATTCGGCTGTGAATTATACCAATGGTATTATTAATAACGAGGTCTAGAATACTCACAATACTCCCGCCAACGAAGCTCATCTTTTCCTAAAAACATAGTTTATAAATTAATTTATGAATTTAAACAACCTGTTTAAACGATCTGATTAAAATATTTATACTCAAAAGATGCTCGTCTTTTATTCTTCTTCTTCTTCAATGGCGCTACAGCCCATTTCGAGCCTTGGCCTCCTTTAACATGAGCCTCCACCGCCCTCTGTCCTCGGCCGTCGTCTTCCAATCTGCAACATGGAGTAGTCCTCTGGCATCTTTCCTGACATCGTCCTCCCATCTCAGCCTAGGTCTGCCCGCCTTTCGTTTGCCTCCCGGGTGTCCTGTTAGAACCTTCTTTGGTACACGTGTGCTTGGCATTCGGTGCACATGTCCTGCCCATCTTAGTCTTTGGAGCCGTAAATGAGTAGAGAGTCTGGGAGCTTGGTAGATGTCATATAGCTCCTTAATGTGGCGGATTCTCCATGCCTCTCCCTCTCGCACCGCTCCTAAGATTCTTCGAAGTACCTTTCTTTCGAAGATGTCCAGCCGTTCCGCAGACTTTGCTGTCAGTGTTCCCGCCTCACATCCATAGGCCAAGACCGTTCTAATAATTGTTTTATAAAGGGTTATTTTGGTTTTCCTATGGACGTTTCGGGATTTGAACACTGGCAGCAACGCGAAGTAAGTGTTGTTAGCGGCTGTGATGCGCTTTCTTACTTCTAAGGGGTCTTCGTTGTCCTGCGTTATGATGGAGCCCAGGTAGGCAAACTCTTCGACCACTTCAAAGTTATAGGAGTTTTTAAAATTCACTTTATCTTTTATTCTGCGGTGTGGGGTTCTGGTTTGCATCATGATTTTAGTTTTGTTCTCATTGATTTGCAAGCCCACCTCTCTTGCTGCAGTCTCCAAAGGGTCTCTCTTACAGCCTGTAAGGATCTTCCCACAATGTTAAGGTCGTCTGCATATCCAACTATTTGATTGCTTTTGTAGCAAATGTTTGAGTCGGTAGCAATCATTGTCTTCCTCACGACGTGCTCCAGAACAATATTGAAAAGAGTGGGAGCTAAGCCATCACCTTGTTTCAGCCCCTGGGAGACGTTAAAATCCTCCGTTGTTTCACCTCCTATCCTTACTCGACATCGTGAACCAACCATCGTTGCTTTTACAAGCTTGACTATTTTGGACGGTATACCAAAATTTAGGAGTATTTCATCTTTTATTAAAACATTCATAATATTGAGCTGGAGTTAAATGTGTATACATATGTCAAGTGGTGTATTATTGATGCAACTTTCTTTCAACTCAATGATTCCTAGATCAATTCTTGATGTGTAAAGATAATAATATACAGGGTGTCCGCGGGTAAAGTGCAAAAACTTCGGGAGGTGATTCTACAAGATAGTACATGTAAAAAAGATAAATAATTTTTTTTGGTAGTTTTCAGGTACAAAAATTGTTTGTGTGGAGAAAATAATATTTTAGTATAGGAAGAAAAAAAGGGAATTTCGAAAAAAGGTATTTATTTTTTACTTTACCATCATGTAGAATCACCTCCCGTAGTTTGTGTGCTATACGGGGGTACAGGCACCCTGTATATGATGTTCGGAGACTCATAGTACAAGCGGGAAACTGGTGAATCTACATAACCTTACTACAACGAATAAATAGATGTCATAAAGGATAATAAATAAACAAATTTACTTCTCCAAAATGTAATGTTTGTTCTAATACCATAAAAATTCTGTGGGAAGTTTGGTATCAAGACACTTTCAAATGTACAGGCGTTGAATTTAACTTACAACTACTTGTTCCAACTAATTTAATATAATTGATTTTTTGTGTCATTCAACGACGATGTTGCTATTTTATCAAGAAATTATTCTGCCAAATACCATCTTTTGAAAAATCACACATTACTGGCGCAGTGACAATGTCCGACAAAAGACTCAAATAAGCTTGGAATAATGCCTATAAAATAATTGACAGACCAAAGAGAGAATAAGCGGCACCAAAGTCGGTGCCAGCTCAATATTTTCATACGGCTCAGAGTCGACTAAATTAAACAACGGCTCAATTGAAAGACGGTTCAATTGAATGACGGCTCAATTAAATGACGGCCCATTTGAAAGACGGCTCAATTGAACAAAGGCTCAATTGAACGGGTGCCGTTAGCTCAGAGCGTGTGAGCAATCTCCCGATAAAAAAGAGTAACCATTCAAATAAGCCATGGTACGGCTCATCAAAAAGAGAAACTCAATTATTGTGCGACTCGTTCATGAACGACTCGCTTCTATTACACTTGGCTATGTCAGCAAGTGTAAGAATAATGTCTACAATTGTGCAGTTATTATATCCGACGCACTTTGACAGAATAAGATATAATTACAGTTTCCTGTTCAATCAAGATTTGTAAAACCAGAAATAGAAGGGAAAATGCAAACAAAAATCACATTACATACAACAGGTAAGCGATATTTAACTCAATTTCTATCTTAACCACTCGAACGATAGCTACCCAAATTGGAGTAGCTGTGGGTAGGTGATTTTTATGAATTTATTTCGAATTACCCGCTATCAGCTAAGATTAAACTTTTATCAAATACCAAAAGATGTCACTGTTCGTCTCATTAAATATTCCAGATAATATTTGGTAATGTGAAGTCTGCTTGTAGACATCATTTCAAATTATTTTCTTAAATTTAAACATCTGTTTACAGGATAAAAATTACTTTTTTATCTCTATTTCCATAGACATTTCCAGTAGACTATAGATGACAGAAAATATTTCCCCAAATAAGTACAAGTTGGGGCAATTTCGGTAACTAACGTACTAGCAAAGAAGTCACGAGTTTATAAATTTAAAGATTTTTTTAAATTTACTAAACCGAAAAATTCGGGATGGACGGTGAAATATAGGTGGATTCGTTGGCATCAAACTGCAGTAAGCAGTTTATACGCTTCCATATTGATTTTCGGAGGTATGAGGTATGTGAAAAAAGTTATTTTAACATGGTACATAATCTAGATTATAAAATAATTTATAATCTTACAAATTATTATAAAATTATAAAACAAAATAGTTGATGTAAACAGGAAGAGAGATTGTATTATTTTTATACTACCAATGTGGTTTGTAAGTTTTTCATCTGAGATTTGAGACGAAAAATAGTATGTATTTACTGAGCAAATTGTGTAAGGCTGCCTTTACATTCAGTTTTTACCCGTAAGTCGCTCACGTAAGTAACTTATGGCAAAATTACTAATATAAACGACACTAAGTCTCTTATCGTAATTTATAACAAGTTACAGAAGTGGTAAGAGGCACAAGTTTTTGACAGGTCAAATCACGTTTGCGCGAACTTACAGCCTTCTCACAGCTTATGAAATCAGTTTGATAAGTTGAGATGCTTACCGTAAAAAATGGTATAAAATATAAAAAAAATCTGTATCTGCCAATCATAAAACACCTCTTGTGTTGTTCGATTATTATTTACTTCTTTCCATTGAGTATATTTTAACTGTATGGCATCTAAACACGTGACGAGATAAATTAATACGTAATAGAAAATGGAAGGAATATAAATAATATGGACATTATTATTTAATGGTTTATTCAAATAGAACAGAAAAGTATTTTTAAGCTAATTGTAAGGGCTTCAAGCACCATTATACAACATAAAAGTTTCTCATTATAAATGGAATGATGATGTTGAAATTTTAAACATAATTTGTGACTAAACATACATACATATATGGTACAATTTCAAGTATGTACCAAACAAAGATCGGGAATACACACTTAGTGAAATAACACACATATTAAAGGGACATTACGCACAGTGTGTGAGGCAAACACTCGAGGTGCGCAAGTCAGGATTCTGGTCATGGAGATAATAGCACATGTTAATATAGAGGAACAGAACGTCCCCTCTTAACACTTCACAGGGGCGCAACGACGCTACACAACGACACTGGATCCTTTTGAATGGTTGTAAAATCTCAGCATCCACATAGCGCCATCATTAAGTCTGCACTCATGTATATTAAGAAGAAAATTAAAAAGTGCGTGTCTAGACAGATATGTACAATACTCTCTGCCTGCAAGAGAAATATTTTCCATAGTGCATTTTGCATAAAAATAACAATAATAACCTAAAATTTTAACAAAACTATTTCAGTCTGTTTATTGTGTATTTCTATACTAACCATTACTTTGAACTTTAATTTTACAACTTTATAGTAATTGAATTCCCGACAAAAGTTGGAACTGATGGTTTTACGATAAACCAATATGAATTAGGCTTGAAGGTATCCTGGCAGTTTCATTCTCATAAAGATCCAAGTTGTAAAGAAGGAGACGAGAATGCAGATGAATCCAACGGAGGTCAGCATAATTCTGTTGAGTTTTGGCGTGGAGGGGTTGTGCGTCCGGTCCAGGATGATGAAGCCGAGCCCACCCATGGAGAAGAGGAAGCTGGAGGCGAGGCCCTCCATGATGTACTGGCCGTTGACTCGGTTGGGCATGAAGGCCACAGGACGGGAGTGACCGTGCTCGTCGGTGGTTGAGCCGACGCTCGGTGGTTCAACAATGACATCGAATATAATTCCTGCAATGAAAATATAAAAGTTTAATTCTGATTGGTTCATAATGTATACACATCATGAATGATGGAGATATCCAACAAATAATAGAAATTTTTTGTTAATATAAAATAAATTATTAACCTCTTAAGGATCACGCCCGAGTATACTCGGGCGGCTATTATGTGCCAGAATTCGGAATTCATACTTAAGAAAAAAATTATTTTTTCACACTATGCACCACAGCATCAATATTCAGTCCCATTTTGGGCCCGAAATGGCTTTTAATGAGGATATATTTTTTAAATTTTTTAAAAAGAAAGACAAACATTCCCAGGTTACGAATAACCTGACAATATTTGAAAATCTCCTACTACCACCACAGTAAGCTGAAAATGTTGCTTGTGTTGTGATGGAGGACTTAGCCAGCCGAGGAATTGAACACACTACGCCTGGGTGGGACCCAAACGTGATGTCAACTCGGCCACCGAACGGTGTATATTTTGAGTAAATAAAATTCATTGATAAAAAAAAGGTGTTTTTTTTCCATTTTTAATTTTTAAATGATTACTGAAGGGGTTAAACAAATATAAGAGAAATTTGGCTTTTACACGTCATAATCTGACAGATAAGACGGACTAATTTTTATGATTTAGATATCTTGATAAATATCCAGAATCGCTGAACACTGTTAATACGCACAAAGTATGTAAAAAAACATTTCATACCAGTTTAATAACAATGAGGAACATCTATCTTAGCAGCTGGAAAAGCTAAATAATGTATTTTAATTCAATATACGGATAATTAAAAGAAATTATTAAGGCCATGTTTTGACAACACATGAAAGTAGGTGTTTAAGGCTATTTTTTTTTTATAAATTTTTTTTCAATAAAAGAAGAAAAAAACTAACTAAAAAAAACTGTCACATGAATAATAATGGCTACCAATTTTTATAAATATCTCAAAGCCAAGTATAATATTGAAAATTGTATTTGAAATAATTGATAGGCATCTACAATGTCAACGTTTTACTTAGGAATTTTCACGAACAATATTGAAATCTTTTCAAACTTCTAAAACCTAGCTCTATACACTGCACGTTGCAGTGCGCCTGAAGGTAGTCATGATTTCACTTCAAAGTGTTTTTTTAAAATAGTTTGTGCGTATTAATCACAGACATAGGAATTAATAGACGAGAAGATAATGGCGAGGGGTAAAATCAAATGTTGAAGAACGAAGGGAGTGAAGCTGACTGTGATTCGTCAATAAATCAATCTGACAGTAAATAGGCATCTCGCATTATAATATCACCATTTACTTCTTAAAAGTAAAATCTGCTTTTGAATGAATAGACATTTTTACATGGGAGCGCAAATTACTCGCCACGTTATGAACAAATTTGCGAAGTCCAAATTCGGCAAAAAAATTCGGTTCTATTTTCAGAGTCGAATATTTCGTTTAAGTATTTAGTTAAGACACTTTTATAAATGTTCATAATTTACTTCCCAGCAACCAACCAGCCTGTGTTTCGCGTCCAGACGTTTCTCGATGTGATAGTAACAACTGATTCATATTATACGATGTGAATATGCTTAAAATAAAGTAAAATAATGCTTATATATGGAATGTAATATGACAATTGGGTTTATTCTCTTTTTCACATCTATTTTTACAAGTTTTCATAGTACAAGTCAACATTTTGCCGTGTTATTTCGTAAAATGAACCGATGATGCCTCGACCATAGTTCGCACAAGAATGATGACGTCACGTTTTCAAATTTCACTTGAGGCCATACGCGAGCACAGCCGGCTCCAATGGAACCGGTATGGGGAGTGGGATAATACGCTTTTAATCACTTAGGGCAGGTCTACTAATATTCATATGTCTATGGTATAATGTCCAGCGATTCTGAATATTTACCATTTTTTTCAAACATTATTTATTTGGTTATGATTTGAGATTTTAACGGTCAAAAGTATCAAATTGACTTATTTTTCAGGCATTACGCCTTGTTGGGCTACCTCCTTCTTTATCCAACGTGTCAGACAGCGTTACAGTGTCAGCGTTACATGGAGGTGATGCGAAAAGAAGTTGGTAGCCTAGGGCACACTGTGAAGAGAAGACCAAATCGGTATCTACACGCTGAATCGCACCACAACCCAGCGCAGAAAAGAGTACGTAGGTGACCCGAGCAACCAGAATATTGAAGAACCAAAAATCGAATCAGAACTTATTAAACTAACCGGTGCATTAGAGCGAAACGGTTAACCTTCAAGACAAATAAGGCGAATCATAAGTGCCAAATCTACCCCAAAGTTAGACAGAAATGAACCAGAACCGAAAGGCTGCGCTTTCTTGCCTTATGCTCACAATGTGATGGACAGAATGGCCAGGCTACTGAGAAAAGAAAGCATCAAGACTGTCTTCGGAGACACAACAAAAATACAAGACTTACTGAGGCCTGCAAAAACCAAGTTTCCTCTTGACACAGGTGGGGTTTATAATATTTATTTTCAAGTATGTAAACTCGACCAGCCTGACAAATCGACAATTGTCAAGCATTTAATTGAAACTTACTTTTTATTTGTCTTGATAAGACCCAAAAAGCATAGAGCATGTCAAATTACAGAGGTAATTGAAATTCACAAAAATCCCATTGATATTAATAAAGACGACGGGACTAAGCTAAATAGTTCTTGGTATCCGGTAATTGACGGCTACATAACGCATAAAACAAAACGCAGAAAACCATTTTAAATTATACTGTAATAACAGCTCTTAGAAGATCGGAGCTGACAGCACGGTATCACATCTACATACATAAGCACACACTTTGCCAGAATCTTCGATTAAACATCTGCCCTGATGTTGGGACACTGTAAAGCTGTCCGAAAAGTTGGCTAAAGAAGGAGGTAGTGCAGCAAGACATAATACCCCAAAAATAAATCACTATGACATTATTTACTTATTTATTGAACCCCCGTAGGGCTTTTACGAACATGATACATGTTGAAAAGGTAATTCTTTACCAGTTGAATCAAATGATTGTTTTTTTTAAATGCGTATAAAAAACGGTAGTTGAAGGTAAAGTTTTACCGTTGAAAATTTACAAACACACAGAATTACATATCAGTGCCTACATATATAATAAATATCAGTGCAGTTAAGCGCACTTCAAGTGAAATAACACAAAACTGCGGTATCTAAATTTTATGTTATTATTATTAAAAAATACTTATCTTTTTTTAAACATAATACAGAAAGATATTAGTTATATTCACAATGTTGTATCAACGGATGTACAATATTTTATTGGTTCGGGCTAGTTAGGCGTGAAATTATTAAGTACCTACCTGATACCTGATACCTACAATCTAAACATATACGTTTAAATTAAATACACTGAATCCAAGCCAATCCTTGCTCAATCGGAAAGAAGCACAACAGAGTAAAATCCCATAAATATGATAGTGCTTTAAATAATATAAATTCACTTATGCTCGATTAATTCATTGAAAAATAATTCGGCGTCGATAAAATCTTGAACATACCCGCCGCACATAAAAATTAACCAATTCAAATAGTAATACCAGTGTTATATAAAATATTGTATAATTAAATACCGGCACACTAACCTCCTGTCACCAAAAAGTAAGAAACCAAGACAAATGAAAACATAACCATCGCCGAAGGTTGCTGAAGCCATGATGGCTTCTTTATTTTGATATTTGGAACTTCTAATACGTTATAAGGTAATGCATAAATTGCTTCCATGATTAGTTTTTGAAAAACAAAAAATCAGCAATAAGTTTCTGACGATTGTTATTTCCACTAGCTCGACGCATAGCTCGACGTGTCAAAAAAACATTTCTATGGAAAGAATCAAACTCAAAACTTCAGAGATAAAATAAGAAACGGAAATAAGTAGGTACCAGCGATACAAAATACGTGAGTGGTTTATTCATGCGCAATACGACCTGCAGGAAGCGTAAAATAATTAGTGCTTGGTGGTTCTGAATGCATTATTTATTTTTTAAGTTTCTACTTTTTTATAATCCAACCAACTGAAAAGTACTCCTACTAGCCATAGATAACACGCCCCGCCCCATATTGAAAAAAGTATATTTCAGTTTACCTACGAAATATCTTCAGGTTCCAAGTTCCAATTTTCCAATAGTATCATAAGGTTCTTAAACTGGACTGACACGGCTTGACGTCAAGGTGAGTGGTTTATTTATGGTCAAGAAGTACGTTCTTTATTATTGCACGATATTAGCATTTTAGGGATTCTTCTAGTCTCTGAATGTTTACGTTTTTAGTAATGTATTTCGATTATACATGGAATTTACACAAGTCTTAGCTTTTGGTTGGCGTAGTTATTTATTTAACTTGTGCTTTCACATTTGCACGTTTTTTTATTTCTCTAGCCTGTCGGTGAATCGGTAAGCAATCACAGAAAAGTTCCACACTGAGCTACGCTGCAGACCGTTATCTTACCATAGCGAACTTAAATTTCTGCAGGGTTTTACAGCACTCGGTTTATGTCGATTGCTTACCAACTAACGATCCTTTTGCCACAATTTAGTTATTTTTGTACGGATTGATGTTTGCAAAGTTTTGTTTCATTCTAAAGCATAAATAACTTAATTAACCCAAACTAAGTCTAAACTTATCCTAATAGCGTACTTTGGGCATCGTTGATCTTGTAGTGATTGTTGAAACGATGTGTAATTTTTATAATCTGTGCCTAAACGTGTGGTGGTTAGGTAAATATCTATCAATTTTTCCTGCAATTGTAGCATAAATGAACCACTCAAATTGTAGCGTTCATGATTGTAGCGCTAGGTTTGCATGTTCATGCGATAAGGCTACTAAACATCGAGACCGGCTAGTGTTTCTAGTCCCTCGTAACAGCTGTGAAGTACACGTCAGACTCAGTTTACAAATTTTCTTTGGTATTTTTGTGCAGTTTGTTGTTTTAAATAATAAATTCGTTTATTACAGAAAATGTTAATGTATTTTCAATTTAAATGTTTTCCATCATGGATTCTGGAAAAGGGAAAGCCTACAAATGGATATTTTTATTGAATTTTCTGTCAAGGTACGAATTTTTATAATTCTTTAATATACATAACCTATCAATGAAATGTTCGTTAAAATATTGTAATTTATTTCCATTTCAGGTGTATCATAATTACCTTGCTATTAACACAAGTGAATTCGTCAAGTGATAGTGTCAGTTCTACAAATAATAGCACAGTTGGGAGTGATATATTTGGTCAGACGTTACTGCCTGAAAACGAAAAATATATTCACGAAGAATCCAGCCCAAAAGTTGATCTAACGGAAAAGGCCTCTGAATACGCGAAGCAAAAATCGAACCCTGAAAATCTTGGTTCGCAAGAGTTTATATTTGCCGAAGTTTTATCTCAGAATTCAGCAGTTGTCAACGGAGGGTGAGTACTATTGATTGATTTTTTAATGTATCTAAGTCTGGGTGTCATATGGTTTTCTCAAATCAATTGATAATGCATTCAATTGTTCAAAGGTTCATTATTCTCACATTTCATATTTATTACACATTAGAACAATTGTTTTTAACTGATTAATTTAAAAAAGTACATTTCTTTATCACATCCTGTTTAAAAATCAAGTTTTACACGAGCAATAGAGCTTTTTTTCATTTTGCCAAAGTTGTTTATCTCTTTTTATCAATGTTTTTTTTTCTCATGAATCAATACTCATTGTAAAGCTATTTTTTTTTTCGATTATTTAAATATGTTTTTTGACGTCGTGTTGAAAAACCAGTTATTTTCTAACATAACAGAAAATATATCGATTCCTGTTGCTTTTGCGCCGAAATATCCGAACACTAGCAGGTTTTTATGAATGTCTTTCGTCTCTTATTAATATTTTTTATGTTGACCTTGATACCATAGTTTGCAAACCGAATCGATGGTCATTGCTAAACACCGTTCAAACTCACGAAAAATAGTAGAGTAAAACTATATCTATTTACTCTAATAATTATCTATCTATAGTATTGAAATGAGGTGTTCTGTTAATCATTAATATAATAAACTTATGTCTAGAATGCGAATTAATATTCTGATTATGCTTCTGCTTAAAAAATGATTCAGATTATTCGAACTAATTTCCTCTAATATCTACATTATTTTCCTTTTACGCAGTTCTCTGCAACTACTGCCCAACGCATTAGTCATTAAATTATTTAGTTATCATTATCAGTGACATGATTTAATAATAAAATTACGTTTAATAATGATATGACATTTTATTTTTTCTTCTGAAAGACTGTAATGTTTTTCCCTAATATATGTGGACAATGAACCATTCATATTTTGGTGCGATAGTTGTCGTGACCTGGCAACCCCGTTTATCTAAATCAGAAAAACTTTCAAACGATAAGATCTGGCTTCATATTTGCAGTATTTTTTTCTCATGCCAACCAATTCCGCTGTCATTTCCATCATGAGGTATGGATCTTTGAAATATCAATTACCGTTAAAAAATAAAATAAGACAATACTATCTTGTTGGTTCCATAAAATCTTAAAGACACTAAAGTGCACAGCACCTAAACGTTTTCTCGTCGTATTGTGCATTCTGATGTCTAGCTTTGGAAATATGTATTATCTATAGACCTCGCTCAATATTTTCTACATGTGCCTATTCTTGGCGATGTTTTTACCATTTTTCGTTCTTACTTTCAGTTTTTGCTGAAGCGATTATTCCGATTTTAATTTATTCGAACCTTTCCTACTACGTCTCTTTCTATCATGATCTATCAAATTGCAAAATTCGAAACGGCTTGGGACAGCTGTTTCACAATTGAGCGTAAAGCACACCGGCATTTTTTTATCCCCTACTTTGAAAATAAGAATGGGCCCGGCGGTCTGCCTTGTGGAACGCCCTTCTTCAATACTTCCTATATTGTGTTCTACACAAACATTTTAAAATTCATTAATGGTGCTCAAGTATCTCAAAAGTGTGTTGAAAATGCAGTCACGTTTTTCATTAGCATCTCGAGGCGTTTAGAAGGTATTTGTTAAAAAATTAGCTTGCAAAATATTTTCGTGTCAAACACTGCAGACGTAGCTATCGAAAGTTCCAAATTTAGTATTTTATTCCATAATTACTTGTTCCTCAAAATGAGTTGAAATGTTTTAAAAATAACTGACATTCTGTTTGATTATAATTCTTTTGATAATAATTTAATGTCGTATTTAGATGGCCTTACGATAATAATTTACATTAAATTATTTATCCAAATAGATTTTGAATGATTATTAATTTCAGACTTTTCAAAAGTTCGTTCGTTCACCCCGTTCACTATTAATTGACTACGAATAACTGAGTGCAAATTCCAGTTGATTACGTAAATCGTGTTAAAAAACCTTGTTTTGTGAATGGATCTTTATGATTTACAACACACTATAGAGATTACGTTTTAAACGGAATTTAGTACTATGATGTATGAAACATTTCCAATGATCACGACAAACACAAGAAAAGACTTTCTAGGGCTCATCTCCTGTTTTCGTGTATCAATGGCCGTTATAATTTGGACGCATCGCAAATAGTTTGAAATTGTTATGAAAGGAGAGTGCCAATTTAATTTGGAATCTTTCCATGCAAGATTTTTTTAGGTTTCAGAATAATTTGATCTGTAATCATAACTCAACCCCTTATCGAAGTCATAAATCATGTTAAAGTGCCTTTCCTTTCTTATTCAGAATCGGTAATAAAATGTGCGACTTATGGTTTATTGATTAGCTTCTTTTCAGTTCACAGCGGGAGTATTTGGTGCCATGCAATTATTGCTATCTTGATTTAGTATAGAATTTGCGGGAGTGTTTATTTATTTCTTTATTAACGCCATTTTAGGTGCTTTTACATATGAATAGTTAAACGTATATATTAATACAGTACATATTTATTATACATAACTAAACTGTCTCAGTAACGATATTTTGTATTTGTTAAGGCGATGCACTACGTCGTGTAATATTTTAAATTGAGCCGCTATCAATAACAACCCTTACGTAGATGGCGATAAGGTTTAAATTCCCGCTTAACACCATCCGCCTGTTTTGATTTATGCAAGATAAAAACATGGCCAAAAAGTGCCTTTTATTTTATTTTGTCGATGTTCACGCATAAATATTAAATTTTTTTTCGATCATTTTATAAATAACTTATTTTGCCACATTATACGATAAAATCATAACCGAAAATGGGTTCGTAAGTAGGAGATTTTGAACTTTAAAGCAGTTTTCATAGGCCTTATACATTATTTTTTTCTGGGCTTATAAAAAGACTTATCTAAAACATACTCGATTATTGCAAAGGCCAAGATGTATTCTACTCGCAGTATTTAATTAAAGCATCTGAAACATTTCTAGGCGACCAAATTTTCAAACCAAAAACACATGATTTTGCATTACTACGTATGACATCGCCTTAAGTGATAACTTAAAGATGTTCACTGACTTGGTATAATTATTTCCCTCCATAAGTATTCTGGGCAGTGAGGAATTCATACGGTAGTTAGTACCAGAATTTCTGCAGTGAAATACCCATTTTAATACTGAGAAAACGTAAGAATTAATTTTTATTTTTTCAATAGCTTGTTTGAATATTGCAATGTGGGTTCTAGACGGGAGAGCTGTATTGAAGTTGACTTCTAACAAAAGCAATATTATATACCATGATCGCATGGGAGTTGCAAGAACCATACGATTTTGCCGATCAGTTTTTGAGGCGGTCATTGACAAGAAAAGTACTCCGAGAGCTTTTTGAATACGGGGAATAGCAATCCAAGTAAAGGTTTGACTTATAATGGACCTATTACATTAATTAATGTTTCTTGGATTCGTTGTTCTTTCCATTCTAGTTCAACACGGTGCGATACTGTATAAATCTAGACGCATTTTAAATTACGTATTGAAATTGATAAAAAGGAAAACAATAATGCTAATTTTTTATGATCATTTATACCGCTTTATTTAAATTTAATTATTGAGTTGAAAAATCGGCAAATATTGTTAACGTTATCTAAATCAGCTCATAAAATTGCATGCGCCGCCAGATGGTCGCCAAGGAAACTCAATAATGTATTGTAGACATAGACATATGAATATTCATATGTCTATGATTGTAGATTAATTATTATTTACCTATTACAATCATTCCGAAAGTTTTGTAAGAGAAAAATATAATTTTGCTATCGATCTTTGTCTAGCTTATAACATTGATTGTTTGTACAATTTTATATCTGAATAAAAATCCACGATGATCATTAGAGCGAGATGATAAAAGCAGTGGCGTATTGAGAAATTCCCCGGCGAGCTTGTAATTGATTGCCTTGCTTTGGGTCTTTCCAAACATTCATTATATTACATTCATTACTTCAGTATTACAGAAATATTTTTCAATGCGCCACAATCTATCGTTGACACTTTTCATTTAATTCATTTTACAATTTCAATACATGTTTTGATCCATTATTTGCTACAGCTTGATATTGCCAAATATTGGTAAATATTAGTGGATACCGAGCCAAAGAAAGTGATAGGTACTTCGTGGCCAGTATGTCGTGATTTATATCTATAGTATAATCGATAACCGGGTCACAAGTTCATCACCAATTATTTTTAAAATAACTTCTGAGATTAATCTTGACATTGTTTATATGTTTTTACGACGTGAATATTTTCCGAAGCTCATTCGATGTCCATTACCTGACGTGAAACGTTGATGATTATTGGCTATTAATTTCCCATGAAATCGATTTTTTAGAACAATGTACCTAATCGTTTTACAACGGTTCGATTTTTCACAGTATTTTCGTCGTAGTTTTGCTCACGTGGAACTTTGCCAAAATCTCACGAGTCGTAAAGACGATAATTCAACAAGAAAATTATCAACCACACCTATTAAATTAAGACAATTCGACTCCCGTGTTAATCTTCAAAGAATAACAACCGATTAAAAATCGATCAAAATTATCAAATATTAAAACGGATTTAATTTTTAATTGCACATAGGTGGAATGCTGTATAAATAAAATCTCTGAGGTATTACGTAAAATCATATTATTTGTTCTGAATTGAATGTAAGGAGTATCGGGAGATATGAAGTACGAAGGTAGGTGGATGGAAGGAGAACTCTAGGACGACCCAGGAAGACATGTCACTGACAAGTGATTCACATACTTATGTCGTTGTATGTTTTTTTTACGCTTAGGAATATACAAATAAAAGTATGATTGTTAGATTTTCTCAACTTTTCCAGTTCAGTATCCATTAGTTGTGCCTGCAACCTGTGACCATCTGTAACTTATTTGCGTTCATTTCATGATACAGGTATATGTACAGACTTTATCGTGATTTATTTTTGGGGTATTATGTCGTGTTAAGCTACCTCCTTCTTTAGACAATGTTTTGAACATCGTTACAGTGTCCAGTGGCAGATGCGTAATTACACCGCAACGCTGTCCGAAACATTGGCTAAAGAAGGAGGTAGGGAAACACGACATATTTCCCCAAAAATAAATCACGATTATCCTTTTGGACTTGAAAATCTCAAATCATTATATTTGTATACATTATTGAACATCAATTAATTCATTTATAAATTGTTGAAAATTATTGTCGGAAATTCAGTCAAATAGTCGAGTTTTATTGGCATTAATTTCAGAGGCGCTTCGATTGGTTCGATTTAATGAGCTGTTCACTGAAAACAGATAACAACATGCTCATTTCATAAAACTGGATTAATATACAAATGAATAACTCAATAAATAGAAACACTGTTATCACAATTCGTTTGTGAATGAATATATTTTTCGCAAATGGGGTCGCTGATTTATTATTCTGTGTTCAAGTGGATTTTAAACGAAAACAGAAGGCCTTTTTCCGTTGAGTCTAGGTCATTTTTAGAATCTATTACAATATTCAGAGTATAATCCTAGTATAAAAATTCAACATCTACGCAGTTGACCAAAATCCAAGCACTCGACATTCGTCTGTACGACTCTAGGAAGCCACCTATTACAAATCATTGATTATATAAAGAGGCGTCACAAGTGCTAAACACTGCTGCTTGTTATAATTTATAACATTTCAAGGTAAATAAGCTAAATCTTGATTACAAATCGCACATACCTGAGATAATTCTGTCAATTTTTATGATATTTTACTCCGCCTTGTTTAGCGCGTAATTGTTATTTCAATTCTCGTAATCCACGCTGAAATCTTTGCAAAGGTCAACGTTTTTTTAGATTTCCGATAGTGCCTATCTATTGACTTATCTATTGTTTTTAAATTCTGCACAACATTCCCTACAGTCATTTCCCAATGGAACGATGGCACTTACAATTAATGCGCAGAATTCACACACGGATTTGATCGGCGGACAGATAGGCTCAGCCCGTCGCGTCGGTTTGCCGTCCGCATTTCCGTCACGAGCCGATTCGTGTGTGAATGTATTCAACGGATCGGCTCGCCCAGCATAACTTCGTTCGCAGTCGGTTATTCTGCAGGGTGGTTGTGCTTAATTTTTCCACTAGATTTCTGAATGAGTTTGGATGAGGTACTCAACTACGGAATTCATTTATATTCAGTATTTATTTATATTCTAGGGGGGTTATTTCTAGTTTCTACAGAATTATAAATTCCTTAAATTTCACCAGACTATTTTGAATTTCCCCCAGATTGGTTTCAGAATTTTACGACGAAGCTAAAATTTGAAAAATTCTAGATTTTATAGATCCGCCGAGCAAATCCGTGTGTGAATTCTGCGCCGAAACGGGCCGATCTGTCCGCCGAGCAGACCCATGTGTGAATTCTGCGTTTTAGGGAATGTTGTATGCATTAGCCTAGCTAAGCTTGTGAGGATGGGAAGGAAAATTGGGAAAAGTAATTTTCGGAAATACCTTGCTATTTAGATCTGGTTAGTAAACATTGCTAATGCCATTTCAAACCATGTTTGAATTCCGAATTGTTGTCTTTCAGTCTCTACGAGTCTCACCAGGCAAGAAGTACCTTTCATAGTGTTCGAATTTGGACCGCCTCGACCTGTGATCTTCATGCATCATATCATTAACTATGCATGTACGTTACTTGAATGCCACATAAGTCTCTGGGAACATCTCCGTCGGGCATAGTTTTCAGAAAGTTACTATCTGTCTAAGCAGTAGCCTAGAGTGATCGATTTTTTCTTCTGTTGTTTCCGCACTTGTTTGTGAATGAAATGGCACGTCAAACCTTCGCACGAGTCTATTGATGACTATTAAAATCTCCGATTAATTACCTGCTATAAGATTCTAACTTTCGCTTCGGCGGCAGTTTGATGACCATAGGGTAAGTTCCCAAAGAGAATGTGTGGATAATTTCTCTGGTCACGATCTGCAATGTACAATATTATGTATATCTGCATGCTCTGGGCTTCACACGTCGTTATGTCTCCTACGTCGTTAATAATGTAATAAATTATTATTGATACTCCTAGATCTCAGCTTTCACTAGTCTGTGTTTCTGCATGTTGTGTGTTAATGCAATTCGTGCAAGGTGTTTCCGACCTGCAACACTGTATTATTGCAGTTTCAGGAATTTAATGTTTATTCCTCAGAGTAAATTCCCAGTATCGCATCGGGGTGATCTGTATATTGCATTTCAGGGCATCAAGTGATAATTACTGTCGGTAAATAAGTAAATACCCAGAAACACTCAATTATCTATTAAACTCACAGAGCCATTAAAAAAAAAAAAACATTTCGTGTAAGTTTAATAACGACGATGTATTTCAATCACCGGAGAAGCAAAATAGGACATTTAAATAGCTTTTTATTCAAATTAATATACCCAGCTACCATACGGATAATTTTTCGTCTTTTTTTCACGCCATGTTTGTGACATGAAAATAGGTTTTTGGCTAGTTTTTTTTTTTTTTTTTTTTTTTAACTAAACCCAAACTAAGAACCTATTTTCAAATATTATAATAATTATTTTATAGTTAAAGTTATTTTATTAACCGTCAAGATGTCCGCTAAGTGAATACGACGATTTTTTGAAATTTTAATTTTTACGAAATGTTAATCAAAATGCATTATTTGATTTCTCGGGTGACGGAAATAGTTGTTCCTCATAAACTTATCGGAAGTATTTTTAAAATTAACTATATTTACCCTATTTTCTTCCTCTGCATTTAATTAAGTTCCTAATGCCGCACCTTTTTACTATCTCGTAACATTGATTTCTTCTTATTTATTACGCAAATATATTTGGATCCTTCTCAACCCTCCGTTATTTACCGAAACCATAATAATACACCCTTTTTAAAATAACGCATGTTGAATGGACGAGAATTTGGCAAGGATAATATCTTCCCTTACCACGCGGTTTCTGCAATGTTCCCCATCCCCTGCAATACCCGTGTACATAGGTGTTATATCTATAGGTTCTCTCTTAAAAAACATCTGCTCCATATTCCAGGTATCTCCAAGAGCGCGTGTATATTTAGGAATATCGTTTTAATGTAGTGAATATTTGAGAATTTAGCTATACAGACCACATTCGAATACCTTTTTAAACATTAAAATCACACAGGAGGTAAGTTTTTAGATTCTCACGGCCAAAAGCATTTTTGTTGTTTGTTTTTGGGGTGTTATGCCGTGTTGCGCTAACTCCTTCTTTAGCCGACGTTTCGGACAGCGTTGCAGTGTCCATCATCAGGGCAGATCCGGTATATCACATCTTCGGATCTACCGGATCTGCCCTGATGATGGACACTGCAACGCTGTCCGAAACGTCGGCTAAAGAAGGAGTTAGCGCAACACGGCATAACACCCCAAAAACAAACAACAAAAACACACAGGAGGTATTTTTAAGGCAAGGAAGGATAGGAAGTTCAGGCAAAGAAAAGGGTTTGACGAATGGGTAGGAATCTGGGGTTCAGTATGTTCAGAAGTAACAGACGCATGAGTCCATCCCTTCTAAAGGCAATGGGTCGAGAGAGTCTGCCTGGATATGTCAAAGGGTCTTCCTCAACCACCCTCTTCTAATATGACCCGCCACGCAGCCGGTGGGAAGACTTGTCCACCACCAAGACCTGGAGAAACCTCACCTCATGAATCCGGGCACCTCTGTTTATCACCAAAACGTAGCGAAGCACGTAGCGGAGCGTAAAGTTCTATCTATAAAACCAAGCAATAAAGTACACGAATATTATTATCACAGTAATATTGATGTGTTGCGCCTTGGTTTGTGGGTTTCAGTAGTTTTACTCTCTCTCTGGTCCAGACACCAACGTCTGTAATTTTTAATGATTAATATCGAATAAAATTACCCTTCGAAGTAATTCAAATTCATTTCCTCGTCTAAAACATGTACCCACTTGTTAGATAACACTCTCCAATGCTCAATAGTGTGGAAATACGGCCAGCTTTTCCAATATTGTTATAATTCCAATGTACAGTGTTTAGTGTATATCAATCGATTTGGATATTGTTTCAGTTTTCTCGATGAATAAGTTATAATTTATAGAGTTCCAGGAAGTGGAGCTTTTAAGCAAATGAGCATTCTCCCTCATCCACCCCGAGCCATTTTAAATTGGTAGGTCTACTGCACTCTGTCTGCTGTATCTACACGGGTATAAAACCTGTACTTTCACTTCGTCTAGGCAACCAACGTGTGTCAACCGGTTAACCTTTTCATTTCAGAAAGATTGCAGGAATTCCGCCCAAATGCCAAAAAAAGTGACCATTTTTAAACATAAAAAAAAAAATATTTAGGCTTATTGTATCGTTTGTTATCGTATGGTTTATAAAATGTATTTTTCCATGTAAAATAATCCATAATAGTATGTGCTGTGTTATACACGGTGTCCGGAAACTCGTAGTACAAGCGGGAAACTGGAGAATCTACACCACATGGGGAACCCAAAAAAACATAAATTTTTTTGATTTGAGCATTTTCAAAAAAAAAAAAAACCAAAAAAAAATATTTTTCGGCTATTTTAGGGTTAAAGTTTTTTCTGGTGTTTAGGGTTGAATAACAGATGTCTTAACCCTGCAGAGCAGAAATATTTTATGATTACACCGGGTTAAATGAAGGGTGATTTCAAAATAATGCTTCAAATCCGAGTTTCTTCATTTGTTTTACTTTCAAATAGTTTTAATTAGTTGGGTACTTTGATCTTCAGTAATAATTTATAAGAATTTGATTAAAAAAAAATAAAAAAAAATCAACTTCAAACTCGATTTACTCGATAGCGAAAGCTCAAATAAAAAAAAAAATACCACAAAATCGACTCCAAATGTGATGTAGATTCACCAGTTTCCCGCTTGTACTACGAGTTTCCGGACACCCTGTATACGACGGACCATAGATATATAACACCCATAGTAGACTAGATCGCCAATCACCCTTCCTCCCGTATAGCAGTGCCCGTAGTGATTTGAAGAGCCGATCCGCCATCTTGAAAAGGTCAGCCGTGATTTGCCTGCTTGTGTACAGTGGAGAATTGATTGCAAGTTTATCAAGTTTAATTAAATACTTTAGATTGTTTGAACCATGGTTGTGGCGTGTGCAGCATGGGGTTGCACCAACAGACGCGACAAGAAGAGAAAATTAGAATTTAATTAGAAATATAGTATATATTTCATAAAAAGATGTTTAAACAAATATTTATTTATTTATTTATAAATATATATACGCCTAAAAAGGCTTTTACATAGATAGTGATACATGATGCAGTGTACATAGGAAAATATGTATTATACAGGAGATATTGACAGTAAATAGATATAATCCATTTTAAAGAAGGTACAAAATACACACTTGTAAAATTGTGATTACAAGTATAATAAGAAAATATAAAGCAATATTAGTAAAACGTAAGAGTAACATAAAGTAAAAAAGAAATTACAACAACACTACATATAAGACAAAACATTAAAACTAATTTACCAACGCTACTCTAATTTGTAGGATTCAACAAAGTGTTGGTGTAGATTATGCTTAGTTCTATATATGGAGTCAATAAATAAATCAATAGCGCCCCCATACTTGTTGCCCAGATCATGCATCCTATTGGTCAGTGAGTGTGTCTGATAGTTGGTCGAGTATGTATTACAGAAAAATGTTATATTTTGTCTTGTATCCTTGCCCAGGTTGCTACAGTCGGCACATGTAGTTTAATAGTGGCAAGGATGGCAGGACTATCAATTAAGCTGTTAATGACTCTGTGTAACACAACCAGGTCTGAAATAATTCTCCTGTCAGACAGTGTTATTAGATGCAATTGATTCATCAAACTGACATAATTAATGTAATCAATAGGAATTCCGAGCTTAAAATTTACGTACTTAAGAAATTTGTGCTGAACTCTTTCTACATTATTGGAGTGAACTTTATATAAAGGGGACCAAATAGGTGAATTATACTCCAATTGACTTCTGACTAATGAAATATAGAGGGTTCTCATACAATCTATGGACTTAAAATTAAGTTAATATTAGTTAAAGTTCTGCAAAGGAAGCCAAGCATCTTTAAAGTCTTATTCGATATAGGTATAGTTGATGTGTTCAATGAATGACAAGTTTTCATCGAATATTACACCCAAGTCACGAATATGTGATACTGGTATTAATTTAATATTATTTAATGTATATTCATGTAGTATATTATAACTGATAATATACTACATTAATATAATAATATAGTAATAATAATATAATGTAGTATATTATAACTGATAATATACTACATAAAAAATATGTTCTTAATGTACGATAGAATGCATGTATTTTGAATTCCCGCCGTAATCTGACTCTTTCAAGATGGCTTCAAATTCCTACGGCAATGGCCGCCAGGTTGGCGATCTAGTCCACTATGGGTGTTATATATCATTGCGACGGACTCCCAACGTTCTGTAAAGTCATTGAGATTCCTCGGTAATTATTGAATAGAGAGCAAAAAATATGAACATCTGATCTGAGCAATATCACACGGACAAAAATGAGTATTGCTGATTTATTATTGGCAGTTTTCTAATAAAATGTTAGCACTTTACGAATATATCGGAACACGTGTTCATGCACCTGCATTTGACCTAATTTGTAATAACGAAATACGCAAATATAATGATTTTTAAAAAAACACGTGTTCCGACGTCGCGTTAATACATTTCTTTTTTTACTAAAAGTTTAATATGAAACAAATTCATCAATCAATCAATTCATTTGTTAAGGGCCCGCAGTTCCGTTTTTAACAAGATTAAGAATAATTTGAAGAGATTCTTTATAAATTAGCAATATTTTATATCAGTAAGTTTTATCAGTGCAAAAGAACACGCCGGATATAGAATAACATTTCCATCGAACTCTTAGGGCGAAGCTTAATGCCAAATCACTATTTTGATTAATCTTAATAAAGAATTGGTGTACATTATAAATACCAAAAAATATGCTTTAGATAAATTGAAGGTTTTCCAATCGTTTCGCTTGAGTAGAATACAAATAAAAAAATAAATAACTCAATAAAAAATATAAATGTAAGCAATTAAAAAATATTTTTTTTCAATAGAAATGTATGAACGCATAAAGGTTTAACTGAACTGTATTTGTAAAAAAATGCATTTTAAATGCTTTTCTAAAAACCATTTTGAATTTTGCATTTTAAATGCTTATCTCAATGCATTTTCCATTTTAAATGCTTTTTGCAACATTCTTCCTACTTTCTCCACTCATCTTTTTTTTAATAAGCCCCAAATATCAGTCGGTCCTCAACCTCGCTATGAGAGATAATTTACATTTGTCAAGTTGCTCCCTGGTAGGAGCCCTGGCCATACCATTACAAAAAATACTGATTCAAATACTGAACATGGAGCCATGACGCTGTAATATTAAATTTTAGATTTCTATGTTCTTACGTTGGCAACATTAGTCCCGCGCAAAATTTTTGTGTTTCATAATCTGTAGTCGTCACAGACATAGGAATTAATAGACGAGAAGATAATGGCGAGGGGTAAAATCAGCTGTTGAAGAACGAAGGGGGTTAAGCTGACTGTGATTCGTCAATAAATCAATCTGACAGTAAATAGGCATCTCGCATTATAATATCACCATTTAGTTCTTAAAAGTAAAATCTGCTTTTGAATGAATAGACATTTTTACATGGGAGCGCAAATTACTCGCCACGTTATGAACTAATTTGCGAAGTCCAAATTCGGCAAAGTAAATTTCTTCTGTTTGCAGAGTCTAGTTAGTTTCAGAGTATTTAGTTAAGACACTTTTACAAATGTTTCATAATTTACTTACCCCAGTAAACAACGATGAGCACACTTGAGAATCGCTATATTGTGATGTGATAGTATATGTTTCTAAAACTGATCCATATAATACGGTGTGAATAAGCTTAAAATAAAGTAAAATAATGCTTACTTATGGAATGTAATACGAAAATTGGGTTTATTCTCTTTTTCACATCTATTTTTACAAGTTTTCATATCACAAGTCAACATTTTGCCGTGTTATTTCGTAAAATGAACCGATGATGCCTCGACCATAGTTCGCACAAGAATGATGACGTCACGTTTTCAAATTTCACTTGAGGCCATACGCGAGCCCAGCCGGCTCCAATGGAACCGGTATGGGGAGTGGGGATAATACGCTTTTAATCACTTAGGGCAGGTCTACTAATATTCATATGTCTATGGTAGTCGTGGTATTTTTGGATTTACCATCATGTAATATGTTTGTTCTACATTGATGTCCATTATTAAATGACAAAATTGTTTAAAAATTCTATAATTATTTTAATTGTTTGACCTGAGAAACCATTTTGCATTTTCAATGCATTTTGAAAATATGTATTTTGCATTTTGCATTTGAAATGCTTTTCTAAAAACCATTTTGCATTTTGCATTTTCAAATGGAAAAGTTTTGACCCATTTCCATTTTGCATTTCAAATGGTTTTGTGTACCCATTTTGCACATCTCTGATTATTACATTACATAACATTTATATTTGTTTATTGAAAATTATCTAATAATATCATAATACAAAGCATATATAGGTACAGCGCCGTTTTTATGAAAAATAATCTCAAGGGCGATGTGTTTGGACGGTGTTAGGTATTATCGGCGCCTTGGCAATTCCACGCCTGGAGCGGACTGCTCCAATTGAGCCCGCCTAGGGCCGGCCCTGCATACGAATTGAAAAGACAGTACAACATTAATTAAGAAATTAGTAGGGACCCACCTACAAATCTGAATAAAGTATAAAAGTGTAATTTGCATATGTTTACATCAGTAATATTATGATTTCTGAATATTGTTTTGATGAAATACATGATTCATGCAATTTCATATGTTTTTATAGTTACAGTACATTCCAGCCCTGATGAATGTGAACCTACAAAAGTAGTTATTCATTAATCTTTCTAATTTTTCAGTCCATACTAACAATTTATCAATATCGTACATATTACTTGTGTATTTTATTTAAATGTGTACAGGTGTTATTATGTCTTGTCAGGTCGATATTATTTCCCAGCTAGGCAGATTGCCCGTTCTAAGTAACCAAATGGTGATGGTATTTCTTTACAATATAGCCCCCACATACCCAATTTCTACCTATTTATAACAAAGAAATAATTATTTTTGAAAATAATATCTTATACATTTGTTAAGCCGAAACGTTCATTATATGAAATTCCTCGATGGAAAAAAAAATCGCAAAATAAGCTCCGAAAATTATTAGAAACACGTATATATTATGGGCATGAAAAATTCACAGTGTATCTTTAAATGCAACTAAAGCACTTGTCGAGAGTTTTTTGCTCTATTTAAAACGAGTCGTGTTTTATTAAATATTTTCATATCTTCTTTTAACATAGCGCGCTCCGTCTAACATTCATATTTACACATCTCCCTTTAAACCCTTCTTTGAACGCTTACTACGGGGCCTTAAACGTTCATGATTGTTTACGTATATAGTTCCCTATGACTTTAACGGTATTGTAAATTAGTCGCCGACGATTGCATGTTTATAAATGCTTTGACGCTTACATTTTTATTATTATTTGCTCAATTTTATACTTGAGCGTCACCTCTAGAGCGCTGAAATTATTCAATTGTACCTATTATATTCTACGCTAACGATTAAAAGATAAAATAATTAACAATTAAAAGATAAATTAGTAATATTACCACTCGTGTAATTAAAATATAAAATAAATTTTTAAGTTTATGGATTTTTCAAAGATGGCCGGTAAAAATGACATTCTGAGCTGAAAAAAATAATTACGTAATTTCATGAAGCTAGACCTAGACGTGTAAATAAGGTAATCTCAATTTAAAGAAGTTTATGTATTTATAATTCCGTTTAACCATTTCGTTTTTGTACACGTGAAAAATCACGAGATTTCATAGTGGTTAGATTTGTAAAGCTGAAAGTTTATGTAAAGAACACACAAGAAAAAAGACTCTTAAATAATATTTTTTAGATCAGTTATGTAAGTTACCAAATTATGTCTGAATTCTTGATGCATCTGATCCAATTATGACCGGGCAGTGGCTGAGTTGGCATCGCGTTTGGGTCCCACCCAGGCGTAGTGTGTTCAATTCCTCGGCTGGTGAAGTCCTCCATCACAACACAAGCAACATTTTCCGTGTACCTACTGTGGTAGTAGTAGGATATTTAAAAATATTATCAGATTATTCGTAACCCGTCTTTCTTTTAAAAAAGAAACATGATTTTGAAAATGAGAATTAAAATAATTTTTTATTAAAATATTACCTACATTATAGTTAGGTACTTTATCGCTTGTCTGAATTCTTGACACAATCGATTCCAAATTTGAAAACGACAAATAAATTCAAAAAATTTCCGAGTTCATTGAACGAGATTATAATCACAGATGATAACCGAAATGAATATGTTTGATGTAAATAATATGAGAGTTGTATGAAGGGTTACATAGTGCAGCTGAATGAAACATTACTGTAGAACTTTCCCCACTCTGAGAGCAAAAACCGACTTGCATAGGTTGTTGCATCTATATGGAATGAAGAGTCTAGCGAATTGCGAGATGCATTCCGACTGCATAATACAGCATACCTTTCTTCTCCGTCTCAAGAGGCACCTGACGTTGGGTTCGTTTTTCTTATTACGAACCTTCGGCTGTTGGTAGGCTAAGGAGATTCGCTGAAAGACCGTGTACATTTTTTTAAAGGGTGTTTTTTTCCACATTGTTGAAAATAACAACCTGATTCTTTTGACCTTTATAAGTTGGCCTCCCCTGTAAACGGTTCAATTGAAGCTTAATTCAGTTTCGTTGACCTTCAGACGCTGTTACTATCAATTGACCGCAGTATGGGTACCCCTGGTTGGGAACCAATGAAGTGGAAACATGTTAAAAGATATTATAATACGAAAGATGCAGAAGTAATTGTTTATTTTGTCACTTTTTATCGTTGATTCCAAGTGAAAATCTTGATTTGAGACATTAACTCTTTGGAAGGCAGTGGGATAATAGCCACCACATTATATTTTCTTCATTTGCAAATGTGGTAAGGCAGTGTCCTTCCAACAAAATGTCACTGTGTAGCTACAGACCGTAGATATTATTAACAATCAAAAAGTGTACGTTATGTTAAACAACACTTTGGAGTGACATCTATCAATGTTACTCTGTGTCAGCTGCGAGAGTTTGTCGTATTTTTAAATTTTGTATGATTTTTGATTTGATCTCGCGAAAGTCTTTTACCTATTATGTTTTATAAAACCTTTAAAAGTACCTGCCATTTTTTAACTTTCAATATCATGGTGTTATAATTTGTAAAAATGTACGCGACTCAACCGGGCTCTGGGAGATTATTTACCAAGTCGTTTTCCAAAAAAGTTGGCAAAATAGAAATAAAAAAACGAATATGTACGCTTGCTTCTCATCCTTTCCTTACTTTAAAACTGTATTCAAAATAAGTAGATAAAAATGCACCCTCTTTAAGTCACTCCTTCCAAAGTGTTAATTTAATCCGTGGGAATATTTTTGATTTTTTTCTCGTAACCCAGTGAAAAACACTACTCACCGATTCGACATAAAATTATATTTTAAAGTACTTATGAACATACTATAAGTATTCTTGTCGACAGTACTGTTTTTCGTAGATAACATTGTTTGTCAAACGTTATACCACTTGAGAGAAATCGATTTAAATAATAATGCTTTCACTTGTGATAGCATTGCATAAATGCTCCAAACTAAGCAATTCACAAATTTCAGGTATTGATTTCACTTTAATCGCTTTATTTGATCGGATTATTGTAGTTTATCTCGCTTGGAATGGTTGTCATAGAGACGCGGCAATAAATCCGTAAGTGCAGCGGAGTGAATGCACCGCCACGCCCCGCAGAGCGATATGGGCAATGATAAAAGTTGACAAGTCGCCGCCAGCTTAGTCCAGCACATAATGCATTATTTGCCCAATGCACATAAGTGCAACCTGCACGAATGGGTCGCGACTTGTCGGCCTTTCTCCACTCCTATGGACAATGTCTCATGACGATTATTATTTATAATCAGGTTCGATTCCACGAGAGTCATTGATTTATTAACTGGTCAGGTTTATTTTGCTGTAAGCCATCTAAGTCATCTGCAGTTTCTATCCGTGGCTAGATGAAATATCCACAATTTTATAAAATTTACATTGATATTTTACTTTCGAATGTGATTGCTTGAGTCTGCGCCATGTGTTTTATTGTGTATTTAAAATATATATTATGTTAGGTACATGTACATACGTACCATTGCACCCATAATCGAATAAGTCGGGGACGCCCGTTGAAGACATGGCACGATCAAGTGAGTCAGATACTTGAGTCGGGCCATGTCAAGAGTCAGAATAATAGGAGGATATGTATAAGACGATGTATGAATGTGATGAAGCAAAGGAGTGTGTGCCAAGCCCGAGTTGTTGGGTGGTCCGTCCTCTCTGCCCACCCTGTTGGGAAACGACGTGATGGTTAGTTAGTTAGTATGAAATCATAAAGAACTAGAGCAGACCCATGGAAATTCACGAAATGTTATAATTATTATTGTACGATTAATAATTGAATCTTAGCTAAAAAACGCGAATTCTTGAAAAATAACGAAATCTGACATTACTTGTCAAGATTATCCCTAATCGTGCTGACACATTACGCTACACGCTTCAAAGCGATTTTGGACGTGACCTATTTCACATATAGACCTGTCACACCTGACAGATGATGTGTTATAAGCGTGGGCGTGGCGATGACGCTACGCCGTGGTCTGACAGCCAGGCGATATTTGTAAATAATGCGGGGTTTATATCAATTTAGGTAGTTGCCGCGATCACGCGGCTCTCAGTTGTCAAGGTGACATATCCCGTACAAAGAAATGATATTCCGCGGAAGCTTCCCAATTGATCTGACCCCCTCTCCTGCCATAGGGAGAGGAAGATTATAGTGTAGTGTGATACCCCAACATCTAATCTGTGTATGCCACGCCCAAAAAAGCTTTGATGCGATAACGTGGTCTGTCACTAGCATAATAAATTGAATGTAATGAAATACAAATTTCAAATATAGAATTAAAATAATTTTCTGTAAAAATATTATACTGTAGGTAGATACTGTATTTTCACAAACTGTCTGAATTTTCACAAATCAGTATCAATTTTGAAAATGACACGTTAATTTAAAACGAATCCGAGTTCATTGAACCAGAGATATAATAATAGACGTATTAAATAATAATAAGAAGGAATATGGGAGTGCACATTTTTCCGAGTAATATTTCAAGAAATATAAAAAAATATATATTCTTTAGATTTACAAACTTATTAGTGCAGTTGGTGGCCGCCATTTATTTTAAGGATACATGTGCAATTTTAAGTTCATTATATATTTGTTTGTTCCTATTTTGATCGTGTTAAAAATAGCTGCTTAGGCACGATTTATTCTAAAACGAAAACAAAAATCAAAAAAGTTACACCACAAAATCGACTCCAAATGTGATGTAGATTCACCAGTTAAATTAAAAATAATCAATTAATTTGTGGATAATATCATAAGCTACGACTTACGGCTGCGTGCATCATCATAATATTGATTATTATTGTGTCTGGCTCGCTTCTGTGAAATTAAGTTCCCTGGGTGGGGTCTTACGTCCCACCTGGGAGACTTACTTTAATTTGCTGCACATTATTTGCAGTTGAACATGCACATACGTACCTAGCACCTACACACAGTATGCAGCAAATACCACACACCACACACATGAGCAGCGCCGTACAAATGCGATGGCGAGAACCCTCCAATCTACAGTCTAGCCTAACACAAGCACAAGTCGACAGTGGTCCGCGTCGCGCGGTCGCGTCAATGCTGAAAAGGCAATACGCGAACCACGGACCGTACAAGTTTCCGTGTTTCAATTTTTAACATAGTGATCACTATCCGTCAAACAAGCAAGACAATTTTTTTAAAACCATGTTGCCCGCCTTTACTAAACATTAAAAAAAAACAACAAACATTTTGAGTGTTGTATAATTTAATTTAAATTGTTTGAGACGTCATAATTTTTTTAATTTTAACAGTGAGTGAGATATTATTATCGTTTAAGTGTACAATATTGATTGGTGTGAAGAGTTTTAATGAGTATTTACTATATTGTATGTTGTGTTTTGTAGTTATCGTGCGTTGGCCAAATTTATTGCTGGTCTGCTATGGGTACTTGTTTTGTAAATTGAAGGTCGCCAAATAGTTGATTACTGGTTTGTTATTAATGTTTTTTGTTGCGTATAAATTTGAATATCTAACGACAGAGTAGGTACTTCACAGATACGTCATATCGTATCTATTACAATACAGAAATAATACCTATCATATTTTTTTAATGTGGAAAAGTTCCCGGTGGATTCATTGATGTCATTCTAATTCCATATTTTTCGTACTGCTGGTTTTATAATATATTATCTTCACGATTGAACGTTAATATTAAGACAGGTGGGTAACTATTATTTAATATTAGTATCTTAATAATAAAAAAAATCTCCAACATACTCCAAATCTCAGTTGTATCGAAGCCAACGTTAAAGTTCACAAGACTCTCTTGTATTACTTTGATATACTCGACTTGTTATAGGAATTTTATATTTATTTAATTATTGCGATGTTATAAATCTCAGTTGCATCGAAGCAAACATTAAAGTTCACAAGACTCTCTCTTGTATTACTTTGATATACTCGACTTGTAGTAGCAATTTTATATTTATTTAATTATTTCGATGTTATAAATCTCAGTTCTATAGAAAACAAAGTTAAAAGTTCACAAGACTCTCTCTTGTATTACTTTGATATACTCGACTTGTTGTAGCAATTTTATATTTATTTAATTATTTCGATGTTAAAAGATGCATTCAATACATCTACAATATCTACATAAACAAAGGTATAGACAAAGTACAAACAATATGTAAAATCTGCAAAAGTTACCAAGAAATGAATTAAAATTTACCGGTCCAACTTTGGATATGGAATTTTTGCTCCTGATTTACCGATTCTTGGAGCTCTCAACCATCCGACGCCTGCAGTTCTATACAAATCGTCAGCCAATCTCATCTATGGGCCATCTCTGCTCATATTTCTGAAACAAAAAATAATAATTCACTGCTTTCCGATACCCCGGCTTCGAAGTGTAACAACTCAAAAAGCATAGTTTTAAGATTATTGGAAATAATATTTTGGACACGTTTAGTCTTATATTGTAGATCTAATTATTGTAGATATTAATGAAATTTGAGGATACCTACAAAATATATTTTATTTATTTTATTGCAATATTAAATTATTATTTTTAATATTAATCATTTTTCACTAGATTTTTTTTGTATTTTCGATGTAAAGTAAATATTATTGGGATTTAGTGTATGGTGGTGACTTATAATTTATTGTTATACTAAGAAATAATAATAACCACTGACATTGTAAAATAACCACAGCTCATTTTGAAACTGGTAGATATCTGTACTCTAAGCATTTCCTCATACTCAATAGTGCAAATTTTTGAGTTGTTACACTTGGGAACTGAGTTACCGATTTATGTAATATTTTTCGTGTGGACCAATTTTAAATTTTGCAATATTATGCATTGGTGTCGGCTGCACTTGTCCGATGCTTTATCTAATCTATTTTGTATGCGATTTCGTAACACGATCAAAAACATAATAATGTGTTGACCTTCTTATCTTGTTGTGTGGACATTATTCAACAGTTGGACATTTGGCAGCTACGACCAAGTGAAATGAAATGATTACATTATGTTAACAACATAAATCACACATTAATGTGAATGGACCATTTGATATATTTCTGAAGGAAGATGATTCAATGTCAACGATCTTTGATCTTTTATTTCAATTTCCCTTTTCTCCGGTAGATTGAAACAAATCCTTTAAAAATCTTTTTATTAGATACTGCTAATCATGGACTCCGTCAGAACCACAGACATAGGAATTAATAGACGAGAAGATAATGGCGAGGGGTAAAATCAACTGTTGAAGAACGAAGGGAGTAAGGCTGACTGTGATTCGTCAATAAATCAATCTGACAGTAAATAGGCATCTCGCATTATAATATCACCATTTATTTCTTAAAAGTAAAATCTGCTTTTAGATGAATAGACATTTTTACATGGGAGCGCAAATTACTCGCCACGTTATAAAAAAATTTGCGAAGTCCAAATTCGGTTCTATTTTCAGAGTCGAATATTTCGTTTAAGTATTTAGTTAAGACACTTTTATAAATGTTCATAATTTACTTCCCAGCAATCAACCAGCTTTGTGTTTCGCGTCCAGACGTTTCTCGATGTGATAGTATATGTTTCTAAAACTGATCTATATTATACGATGTGAATATGCTTAAAATAAAGTAAAATAATGCTTATATATGGAATGTAATATGACAATTGGGCTTATTCTCTTTTTCACATCTATTTTTACAAGTTTTCATAGTACAAGTCAACATTTTGCCGTGTTATTTCGTAAAATGAACCGATGATGCCTCGACCATAGTTCGCACAAGAATGATGACGTCACGTTTTCAAATTTCACTTGAGGCCATACGCGAGCACAGCCGGCTCCAATGGAACCGGTATGGGGAGTGGGGATAATACGCTTTTAATCACTTAGGGCAGGTCTACTAATATTCATATGTCTATGGTCAGAACCTTATTCAGGGTTTGGTAAATATCCAGATACGCTGGACATCCTTCTTACGCAGAAATTATTTTTAACTAGCTGACGTGTACCCGGCGTTGCACGGGGTTGTGAATAATTTGGAGTAAAGTTTTGAGGTTTTAAATTCTATGATAAACATCGGCTTTTCTGTACTTTCTATAAATACATTATGCTTGTATTGTATATTTAAACCTTCCGGAAGAAATTCTCTAAATGATAGTGAAAACCCTATCAAAATACATTCCGTAGTTTAGAAGAACTAAGCGCACAAACAGACAGATGTTGATAGCGACTTTATTTTATACTATTTAGAGCAAACACTTCTTATGCTGCGTATAAATAGAACAACATTTCCGCGAGCAAAGTCACAAATTATACGCATCCTTAGATGCCTGGATTTTTCTTTAAATGCTTAAATTAAATACTGCAAGTAGAACACATCTTGGCCTTTGTAATAATCCAGCATTTTAAGCCCAGAATTTTTTTTAATATCAGGCCCATAAAAAACTGTTTTAAAGTTCAAAATCTCCTACTTACTAACCCTATTTCGGTTATGGTTTTATTATATAAAGCGGAAAATAATGTTCTTTATTCGATACTCAACTTCGGAAAAATAAAATAAAATATGCCTTTTCTTGCATAAATCTAAAGAGGTTACTGGTTTAATTTAAAGCTTATCGCCATTTGCATAAGGAGTGTTATGGTTAGCGGCTCGATTCCAAATGTTACACGACGTGGTGCATCGCCTTAAGGATGTCCAGGTAAGGTAGTCCCAGAGAGAGTTCGTACGTGACGTCATCGTTCTAGCATCTTTTCTCCTTTTCGTTTTCATACAAGACTTGTGAGAAGGAAGAGGACGACCATCTACTACGTACGTACGACCTATCTCTGGGACTGCTAAATTTAGATATTTACCCAGGGTTTGTACAATGTACATTTTTTTCCAATAATTTGTCATCTGTATCGATATTTTTCATTGAAGGTATGTATATTACCTACTGTTTATAACATTAATTTTTCTCATTTCGTGCCTCCTTCCAATCCTCCAAGCATGTGTTCCAAGTCTTAACAAAAGAGTACCCCCTGGTGTACCTGTCTCACCGGGACAGGAGTGCTCCTGACTGGGGTGGTACAATCTTATCGTATTGTATTTAGCAGTGTTTTTTCCTCATTTCGTGTTTATATGAAATATTATGACAAGTTAGTCCGTAAACATTTTTTTTAAAAAGAAAGACAAACATTCCCGGGCTACGAATAACCTGACAATATTATAACCTACCACCACAGTAAGCTGAAAATGTTTCTTGTATTGTGATGGAGGACTTAGCCAGCCGAGGAATTGAACACACTACGCCTGAGTGGGTGGGACCCAAGCGCGATGTCAACTCGGCCACCGACCGGATAAATAATCGCGGTAATTTACGAGTAGGGTTAAATAATTTTATTTTTCTTCCTAAGGTAAGGCTCCTGTAGCGAACCTTTTGATAAGAAAATTTTGTAACCCGATCTGACAATTCTGTTATTCTAGGGATGAAGATAAATGATATTGCCGTGTAGGTAGGTACTAAACGTATTGGTGAAACAATGTTTGGTTATGAGAGGTTTCTCGATTTCGTCGTAAGTTTCGCCCTCTAAAAATAAAATTAAAAATTATTTAAAAAATTAATTATTTGGCCAGTGTCGGTATCTTGTCTTTGGTGATTTGGTTAGGTAATAGTAAAATGATCATATAATGTATCGGAAAATTTAGATTCATCTCAATAGTTGCGAGATACGATATTACGTTAACTAATATTGGTTTCGCCTTTCACGTGAATACATGGACCTGCATCTCGTTGCTACCATATTGGATATTGCTAAACGCTACATAACCTACGTATTATATACTAATAAAATAAGTATACCATTTATTAATTTAATATTTTTACCACCCGACTTCTCTTGGGATTTTTATTATATTAAAAAAGTAAATAATAAAATAAGTCACTTATTAAGTTATTCCAAAAATAAAAATATTCATCATAATCCATCAGAAGAGTCAATAGATGTCGCAAATAAAAATAAAAATGGATATATTTATCTAAGACACTATAAGGCCTTAAGGGAAGTTATTTTCTTCAGGGCCTCCTGTGTGGAGTAAATATAAAAAAAAAAAAAAAATCTAGATTGCATTTAATTTAATAATGTTGAAAATGAAGATAATTTTGGTAGTTCTTCGGGTCCCGCGTTTTCCAATATTTACTCTCGTGATGATAACGGAAGCTGAAAATGTTAGGTTGACTTTTTGAAGGTTTTAAAATCAGCTCACCGTCCGAGAGATTTTAGCTGCTTCTGAAATCACACACGCAGATTTTCAGCTGTATCTATCGTTATGAATATAATAAAATTTTAGGAGACACAGTATTAGGCTGCGTCAATTTTAACACAATATATTATATTATGTAAAACCAGAGTGAGGAATACTTGGAGCATGTGGATTAGTTTGTATATTTAGGAAGTATGTTTAGGACGGATGGGAAGGTTGACTTGAGATATTGAAAGATGGATAAATGCAGGTAACTCCATTAATGGAGGACTGAACGCAGTTGGCGCTAATAAAAATTGTCCAAAGAAGCGAAGCTAGCAGTCCACAATGGAGTGCTGGTACCTACCCTGATGTATGGCAGTGAGGCATGGAACTGGCAGAGAAAGGATGGAAGTAGACTGAATGCTGTATAAATGAGATCGTGTGAGAAATGTTGAGATCCGCAAAGAACGCAAGGCTGATGATTAAGAAAGGGACACTTAGATGGTTTGGGTATGTAGAGCGAATGAGCGAAGAAAGGAGTGTAAGGAGAATATATGACGCAAATGTGAATGGTATCAGAAGTCGGAGACGCCCGAAAAATACATGCACGATCAAATGAATAATAGAAGAGTATGTATGAGACGACGTGTGAATGTGAATGAGGCAAGTAGTGTGTGCCAAGACCGAGTTGTTTGGCGTTCCATCCTCTCTGCTTACTTCTGGTTAGTTAGTTAGTTTTATGTAAAACCAGTTTTCGCAATTAATTGGCTCATTTCGGACGATACGTTCCCTGGCATTGTTTCTTGTAAAAAAAAATATCGAATATTCCACCTACTATGCTGAGCAGTTGTAAAACTAATATTAAAACACTCGAACTTCGACAAAGAAGAAAATTTCTTGCAAATAATAAATATTATAAAGTATGATTTATTGCAATATCGGCAAAACAACATATTTTATTGTACAATATATAAACAGGTGGTTAGCACTAGGTGGCGTGTCTAAAGAAGATGTTAAAACAATAAAGTGTTTCTTTAGGTTTTCCGAAACTTTCGTCAGCTATTATTATTATTTCGTCAGCTATTGATATCTACATGATCTGAAATTCCTAAACGTGAAACATTCAAGTATCCCAACTTGTAATATGTGTATTTAATTCGTATTTCAAAGGACGTTGACACTTACCTTCAATAAAATACATAAGTTTTATATCTAATTTGAATACAAAGGATCCGTTACACAAACTGGATTTGCTGCCTAACCTCTATTACAACTTTAAAAACAAATTGAATCATTGAAATTTCTCCGTGATTCAAAGAAAATTGATACTTTAAATGTTTCACATTTTCTCTCTTTCTAAATACATCTATTTGAATTTCACTTATATTTTCGGGATTGAACGAATGCAAATCTTGAAAGTGGGAATAAATCCACTTCTCGACATCCGATCGAGCTGAAACTCTGCAGGTAGACTCGTTGTCGATGACAACAAGTCTACATGTATATGTGTATACACGCGGCCACGTACGCATTTCTCTGAAATCGAATGACATTACTGCAGTTAATATACGAAATAAAAGTCTGTTCTAGCCGATCGGGATTTGACTCAGATGTTAGCGCGGTTGACTCCAGTCACTGGGGAGGAAGGTTCAATCCTCCAGAGAATGTTTTAAAGATATTTGAAAAATTGAAGCATTGTGAAAAAAATACATCTAACATATAATTTAATATGTTTATAATTTACACACACAAAACTGTGGTTTTATTTATATTAATACTATCTGAAGTCCCCGGCTTTGCCCGGTACACCGAGTTTTTTTAAGTCAGGCGTTTTCTAATCAGTGACCTTCCTCTTGTTTTGGAAGTCAAGTATGCAAAATTTCATCTACCTCGGAATAAAACTAGATTTGTGTAAAAATCAAATCCACCCGCCACAAATACTATTCTTTATATAATATATCACTTGTATATGATTGTTTTTTTTTTTAAATTATATTTTCATCTAATCTCGTGATCCTACAAGAATATGTTCGTGCCTCGAAATGTATTACCTCGATACTTGAAAGATGGTGCGTTTATTTTCAAAGATCCCAAGCTCCTGGAATCACATTTTCATGAGAAAATTGATGAAATTGATAATATTATTAACTTATTAAATAAAAAATAATGACTTTTAACTTTCAATTCTAATCATAATAAAATCCTGCCGCTAGTCTGTGATGCAATTTCATCATGCTGTTCCATTCTAACCCACTTTCCGTTAGATGTCTGACTTTTCTATCATATTCCGAGACCGGCTCATCAAATCTCATCGGTAAGCTAGTGATGGGCATAATCGAGGCATGTTAATAATCGAAGTATTGCTCCCTTCACGTTTTGAGAATCGAATGTTTATATATTTTTTTCTTGTTTGCTTTAGAAATAATAGTATATTTTTTGTCTGAAATAATATATATGTAAATACAATCCTGTAAACGTTGTAATCGTTATTTTTCTTCTGGAATATCTCGATCTTGTCGTATCCGAGCGACGAATTCGAAGTATCATTATATCACAATTCACAACCTAACCTAACGCTGGGTATAAACACGAGAAAAGTTTCGCCAGCTTATCCACGAATTAAGGGAAAGGAACGAAGCATCCGCAAAAGGCGCGAAACGCCGCTCGCGGTTGCTTCGTTCTTTCCCATAATCCGTGGCTCGGTTTGCGGAAATTTTCTCGTGTTTATACGCAACGTTAAAATCAAATTCAAAAAATGTTTTATTATGGAAATTTAATCTCTATCAAAAGCTTTACGTAGGTAGGTACTTATATAATTTTCTTCGAAAATTGCTGAAATTTGACAGAGTTTAAAAATTTAAGCAATTTTTCCATCGCGCCGTTTCTCCACAGAATTAGGCAGGGAATGATGTGTCGTAAAACTCCGTCTTTATTATTGCAAATACTTTTCTGTTCTATGGCAGTGAGGTAAGGAATTGGCAGAGGAAGGATGAAAGCAAACTGAGTAAAAATGAGATCTCATTTACGCGTCCTTTCTCCATGTTCATTATGCTATTGTCGGCTTTGAGTTGATCTATCTAATCGATTGCTAATAAAATGGTTTTTAATTTTTCCACTTAAGGCGATGCCATACGTAGTAATGCAAAATCATGTGTTTTTGGTTTGAAAATTTGGTCGCCTAGAAATGTTTCAGATGCTTTAATTAAATACTGCGAGGAGAATATATCTTGGCCTTTGAAATAATCGAGTATTTTTTAGATAAGTCTTTTTATAAGCCCAGAAAAAAATAATGTAAAGGCCTATTAAAACTGCTTTAAAGTTCAAAATCTCTTACTTACGAACCCTTTTTCGGTTATGATTTTATTGTATAATTTGGCAAGTTAAGTTATCTATAAAATGATCGAAAAAAAATTAAATATTTATGCCTGAACATCCACAAAATAAAATCAAAAGGCACTTTTTGGCCATGTTTTTTTTCTTGCATAAATCAAAACAGGCGGATGGTGTTAAGCGAGAATTTAAACCTTATCGCCATCTACGTAAGGGTTGTTATTGATAGCGGCTCAATTTAAAATATTACACGACGTAGTGCATCGCTTTAAATAAAAATGCAAATGTTCGTTTGTTCAAAATTTAAATCTCCGAACGTTCTTCACCGATTGCTTTGAAATTTTGACACAACTTTGCATTTGAATACGCGTGTGTTTTTATATACCTATATGGTATAGACTTGACCTGTGACAGGTAAAAACATGGTTTTTTGAAAAAAAAAAAAAAAACAGCGCCATCTGTTGGACGTAAAAGCAACACGCACTATTGTTTTTTTCTATCTGCACAGACAGACTGGGCCACAGCAACGCTTAGTATTCTAATAAATGTGAAACATATTTATGGTTACTACATAATGTTATGTATCATTTCGAAATGAATAATCTCACTTCTACCCAGCACTTCTGTTAGCTAGCTGAAAGCGAGATCCAATCTGTCTATTGATTTCCGAATCCAATAACCTTTGCCGTATGAGTTTTGCAGCGCACATACGAAGATATCGATCAAATGTTAGTTAACGATTCAATAAAATAAATTACCGGAATTGACCTGCATCGGATGTGAATAATTTTATTTGAATCATATGGTTATTAGTTTGGTTTTAGTTATCTAATTAGGTATACCTATGCGTATTGTCTGCAAAAATAATCGCCTAGTTGCGTTATTTTGTGTTGTATGGTATCTAATTGATCTTATAGATTCAAGATATTATAATTAGTGTAGTTTGTTGTGTTATCTTTCGTAGGTACTATCCTATTACATTGTTAAGGATGGTAAACGTATTATGATGACATGCGGAAAAAGTTCGACTATTGTATGATAATATCATTAATGTTTTAAAAACTCAATTACATAAACATATACCTACAAAGAGTATTAGTACGCACCCGAGGGTTATAATCAGCGATTCTTGGTTAAAATATATTTTTAACTTAAAATATATCCATATATGAAGTCAAAAATGTAGATCTCATTTTGCTGTCCAATGATATTTTTTTTAAATTAAAAAAAAATATATGCCACACGTCGCAATGGATCACGTGATACGCACCCTGTCGCGTCTGTGCGGTGTTGGCCATAGGCGATTCATTATCAGACGACTAATTTAGTGAATAATAGTTGAACTCAATAGTTGTAATACGAATAAATAAGAGCTCCACCCCTGTCCCGATCTACCAACACCACCTACATCACTAGGTGGTTTTGAATTTACATTTGATAATCGCATAATTATTTTTATGATTCAGTGAGATTTTTTTTCCAATTGAATGAAAAAATTAAAACGATAATGGCTGTCGTATTATGCCAGTCAACGAACGTTCAGTTGGAATTTAGATTGACTAGCGTCAGGAGTTGTTTTAACGATGATTATATTGTTTATGAGGATGGTTTTTGTCACTGTAAACTTTGATTTATCGATTAATATTCCTAAGATTCTGCCAAAATTTTGAATTTGTTTGGAACTACGTGCATATCGTATCGTAGACTACTATTTATTTATTTTTCATTTCAAGTAATAATGTTGTAGGTAGGAAATCTATTAATCACTTCTTTATTTTATTTTCATATCAATTTTCACTATCCCGACCAAGAAGCCATCGGGTTTGAAACATGTAGATTATTATTAATTAAAAGTCGTGTTTACAAAGTGTTTCATTTTCATATAATCTATTAATCTCTCATAATATTCCATTTTCATCTGAATTATTATTTCAACTTTAATTGCTGTTTCTATAAATATGTTAGTGGATAATTGCAGTCGAAGATATAACAATTATTAAATAAGTGCTTTCGGTTGTGTGTCTCTGTGTCTGTCTGTAACTCAGATTCAATGAACTCTAGAACTCGTTTTTTTTAAATTTTCTTTCATTTTCAAAATTGGTTTTTAACAATTTATTTTAATTTCCATTTTCAACATTGGAAGAATTCAGAAAATCCATGATTTTTGCGCTAGTATAATTGTTTTTATGGGCATTATATATTCAATGATTATAAGTATTTGCGACGTTCTTTTTATGACTTTATTTTCGATCTATTTTTGCGTGGAAAGATTATTTTTGATTTAAATTTACGATTCTCTGTTGAAAAAACCGTTCCGAGGCTATTCGTTCAGGATTTCTGCTATTTTTGTAGGCGATTTGTGAATTTAAATAATATTTTTGCGTATAGGCACTCAACAAACTTTTAACACTTGAACTTTACTTCAGGAAAGGTCACGCTATTCTTTCTGGATTTTGGATATTTTTACAGACGATTTTATGATTTTTCAATAATATTTTTGTGTACAGACGCTATTCTTTCTGGATTTTGGATATTTTTACAGACGATTTTATGATTTTTCAATAATATTTTTGTGTACAGGTACCTACCAAGCAAACTTCTGCTTTGAAAAGTTTACTTCAGAAAAGGTCACCGCACTCTACTTCTTGCATGTACTATTTATTGTCCGCTGTTTTTAGTTTAACAGACGATAACAATTGACATTATTTTGTTCTGTTGAATTTAGCTTCTTGCCTACGTGCAAAAATTTGTCTTCCCCCTTTTAAAAATTCAGTTTTCTTTTGTCAAATTCCCCCCTATTGGATCTGCGTTCTCAGTGTTAGTTCTTCTTTACTTCTTTGTATGAGTATGTATTAATTCCCATGTATTCCTCGTACCCACGGCCAATGCCACTGAATCGTAATCTAAAAATACCCGCAACGCTTCATTGGATGCTTTATTTCGTCTCCTGTTGAATTGTTGATTGAAGTTTTGAACACAAAAACATAGTGCTAAAGTAGTACTCGTTCGTCTTTTTTTGTTTTCTGTTTGGAAGTTTTCAATGTGTTGTTTGGAAAGAAGAAAATGCCGAGGAATCATTGATATTACTTTACTGGTCGATGCGAGAAATGCATTATATACATAGGCACAGCACATTGGCGTGGCCAGTTTTGTTTTTTTAATACTTTCACGGAAACTGTTATCTACGCCCACTCGTCAATATAATCTCCCATAAATAGCATTATTGCATTTCTCTAATCACCAGTACAGTGACATTGATTGACTAGAAACACAATTAAATAGATAATATTATATTATTAGATATCACATTTTTATGAAGCTTTTCTTTGCGGCGTTACTTTTTATATTGTACCAATTTTACCAATGTATAAATGGAATATGTTAGCTTTGACATTATTCCAATGTTACCAATCTAGAAATGGAATACGTTAGCTTTGACATTGTACTCATATTAACATTGTATACATTGCATACGTTCGCTTTGACACTATACCAATATTACCAATGTACTAAATAGAATACGTTAGCTTTGAACATTATAACAATATTACCAATGTATAAATGTAGCTTTTACATTATACCAATATTATCAATGTATTAACTGTATCCGTTAGCTGACATTGTACTAATATTACCACTGTATACATTGCATAATATGTTAGTTTAATATTATACTAATGATACATGGAAAACGTTACTTTGACAGTATATCAATATTACCCATATGTAATTAGAATACTTTTTTATTTCTAAGAAAATTTACATTGGATGATACATTTTAAATATTATTTCAACCGCCCTGCTAGGGATGCCCCTGTGTTTTCAGTTATGGCGGGTGATGTTTACAGATTAAGATTTTGATGATATATATAATAGTTACTAAACTATACAATTCCGATTTAGTTAATATTTTATATGGCAAAACCTAAGTTTATAATTAATTAAAGATATTATTAAATTTTTAATATGAATTAAGTCAATTGAGGAATGTGAGAGATGTGTGGAGGGAGATTAGGGGGTTAAAGTGTAGAATGTATGGGTGTTGTAGTTGAAATGTATTGCAGATGTAAGGATCCATACAGTAATTTGTGTTTTGAAAGTATGTAGTTGACTTTAGCTTTGGTATTGTACAAATAATACCAATGTGTAAATGGAATACATTATCTTTGACATTCTACCAATATTACCAATGTAGAATGGAATACCAACTACCCAAAAAAGTAAAAAATATGATTTTTTTCATTAAAGTAAACGTTAAAATATTAATAACATTGGTGGTTTTAAACAAAGTTACTGTTTACCATAAAATATCGAAATCCATAATTAAGGTACATTTTATTACTTAATTTAAAATTTTGTAATAATTTTTTAAATAATAAAAATACTTTTAGTGGCTGTTTTGATATTGCATTTACGCAGCAATATAAAAAGTTAAACATTGATCTTCAAGGTGAATGTCAAGTGGTATGCATAAATAAAATTGAAAAAAGTGTTTTCGTACAATTTTAATGATGAATATTAATTCAGTTTGGATTAACCCTTTCAGCCCCAGTGTTAATTCAAATTAACATGAACTTTGTGAATTTTTTTACCGTAACTGTAGCGATTTAGAAAAGCCATGTTTTCGTTTTCTTATAGTTTGTAGTCTTTTCTGTAGCGTCTATTTTTTCCGCTCCGTTGAAATCCTTATTCCCGCCACAAAAACGATCAATATTTTGACATCTGCTGATTGTAAGTTTCATCGAATTTCTGCCGTCATTGATTACTTAATTTAAGGTGAGATATCAATATTTTCTACTCGAATTACAAATATTTTCACTCATAAAGATGTGTTCTATAATAATAACATCAGTTCAATTCACTGATCACAGTCATTTCCCAGAATATTGTAAATGAATCTCAATGTTCATTCAAATTAACACTGGTAGTGAGGGACATGTTTTCGACTAGTATGGCGAATTTTTAAAGATTTATTATCCCAGATTATTTCTTTATTTATGAATGAATTTTAGTTAAAATGTTATTTATTTGTACCTTAGTGATTATCACTACATTGTCAATGTGCATTTTTGATATGAAACCTTTATTTGTATTACTTTTGTGCTATGTTTATTTTACGTTACTATGTAAAAAATACCCTCTGACGCCCAATGTTAATCCAAATTAACATGGAAAAATTTCAAAAAAAAAAAAAAAATTAAATGCCAAAAATTTTCAAATAATTTTCTGAGGTATTATCAAGCATTACATATTTTATATGTGTGGAAACAATAATGCGGGTGTGAAAGGGTTACCGCAAATCGTTTGCAATGTACCTACATGCCAATCACTGCCACCTGTGCTTTGCAGCGCGCGCCATGTACCGTGCCGTTTTGGTTGCACATTTCCCGGTAGCTGACGAGGCACGTAGTTCGCATCCTCGTTGGACTGTTGGAGTGAAGGAGACGTTTGCTGACGATTCTCCAATCAGTCAAAGTGCTTCTCTCACTATTCACTGGCCACACTATCCTGACAAATGTTCACTAGTCAGAAGGGAATAATCACAAAATTTTACGTGACATTTATAAAACTCTTGTTTTTTCCTAGCAGTATTAGGGTCAGTTCAAGTTCTATTTAAGTTCTGTTTTTATATCACTAAGCACGGAGAAAAATGAGTATTGCTAATTTATTAAGAATCTCTTCAAATTATTGGTAATCCGGTTAAAAACGAGATTGCAGGACTTTGACAAAATAATCAACAGGTTTCTAAACTTTCGGAAACGTGTTCCGACATCGTGATAATATATTCAAAATGTACCAAAAGTTTATCAGGATAACAGTTAATTCATTCGTTAAAGTCCTGCAATCCCGTTTTCAACCATATTACTAATAATTTAAGGAGATTCTTATAAATGAGCAATACTCATTTTTCTCCGTGTGGGCTAGTTGCTTCACAGAACTGAAATAATAACAGAACTTGAATAGAACTTTCACAGAACTTATATATTAACTTAGAAATTTGAAGAATTGTTCAAATTCTATGAATAACCCGTCCGTTTTTAGTAACATATTTTGAAACCACATTCGGACAACAACAAAAAAAATATTTTGCGACGAAACTCCACAACATCCTTCCCCCTGATATAAAGCGAATAGAAAATTTAAATGATTACAAAACAAGAATAAACATCTGGCTGAAAGAGATTAATAAAAAACTCCGAGAAATGAATAACTTTAGTTCGCATCAGCACAGGTCACCCTAGTGAGGAGGACTAAGAAATACAATTTACTATACATATGTATAAAAATGATGTTTCGCTTACCCCCGCAATTATCAAATAATTAACAATCTAACGGACAAATCTGTTATTTTAAATGGATAAGAGCACGCGCTATCGTACACATGTTCCTATTTTTATAATTCTGTAATGACTATTACGAGCTCTGTTTTATCTGTGTTGGTCACTCTTCTAGAATCGTCTGTACGTTTAATCTAATTTACTGTTTTTCATTATAAATATGTTTGTTTCTTCGATGTAACTGTAGTTTTAAAAAATTGTTACTTAATTTTAATAAAAAAATCTGAACTTTGTACGGCCGAGAGGGTGAACGCTATGGGTGAAAACCAAATTTATCTTGCGAATCTCCACATTTTCACATGGTCACACATGTAAAATACCATGATTCTACCACATGTACGCCTCAGGGATCTCATTTTTACACTATTCGGTCTACTATCATTCTTCCTCTGTCAAGTTCCTTGGTTTTCACTGACTTACATCAAGTTTGGTATCACCACTCCATTGTGGACTGCTAGCTTCGCTTTTTGGGACAATTAACAATCTGTTGCACTTCTTTAATTATCTGGTCTTGTACAATATACAGGTGGGAATCTCATTTAGATTTATTTACAGTCGTGTTATCAGGATCTATTTGAAGGCCTATTTAATATTCTTATACCATTAATTTATTTATTTAATACGTTTTCGTCTCTTATAAACCATCGTTTTTATGTATATCTTTCCCCGCTTCTCGTCCAAAGTCAAATGTACGGAGTGTGTAGATCACTACGCTACAGATGCCATATTTGCTTTATGTAAAATTACCAGCTTTACGATAAAACATTTTTTTATTGAATACCGCACAAGAGTCCCAACTGCTCCCAAACGTCTGGAGCCAGCGATATTATGGCAGCCTCAATTGGGGTATGTTGTGAGGCTGAAGGTAGCGGGGAGGGGAAGGAGATGGGGGAGTACCTGGCTATTCAGATCTGGTAACCAAAAACGGCTAAAGCCATTTCAAGCAACGTTTTAATTTTGAGTGGTGGTCTTATACCTGGGTGATACTGAGAGTATCTTCCACTCTCTAACGTGCCGCAAGTATACTATACATACATTATTTTGAATTAATATACTGTGAAATAACACAAATTCATCGAATAAAATTTACTTGCGCACACCGGAATTTAATCTGCGACATTCGAATTTCCAGTCGAGAGCCTTACGAGTAGCCGGTCGAAAACCACTTTATTTCAGTTTAAAGTGTTGATATATTTGTAATCAAATTTTGATCACTCCTCGACATAAATCAAAAATGGAGTTGGCTGGTTTGCAGATACGCCACGCTATCTGGTAATTTGACAGCCACTTTGAAATGTGGTTTGTTCCTTCCTGCCCTTCCAGGGCTACACGGACGTGACTTCCTTTGCCGTTCAATGCACCATGAAAAGACCGTCTAGCGCAGTGATGGTATGCCCTAAAAATTCCCTGTATTTCGGATTTTGGGACGCGACGAGGCATAATGCAATCACCGAAAGATCAGACAATTTTATATAATATCTTAGAAAAAACTTTAATTAAACCAATAACATTAACATTAACTTTACTAGCATTCCGCGTAAAATTTCCATGTGTAGAATAAAAAGTTTTGCCAAGAAATGGGTTCCAAATTTTCCCTAGATTTTGTAGTGATTTCCCCTTTCCCTGAAAACTTTTTTCCCCTAGATCTAGGGAAATGGTATTTACTATTTACTTTGTTAACAATATAATTTTATATAATATCACTTACTTTATAAATACATACTAGTGGACCCTGGTAGACGTAATCCTGCCGCAGACCGCCTTCTATGTAGGGAAGTTAAAAGTCCAAAACTATTCTATATATCAAGCTGGAACCAACCATACACATTCACAAAATGTTACTGAAATCGGTTTGGCGGTTTCGGAGATTAGCGTGTACGAACACAGAGAGACGCGATTTTTATATAATAAGATAGTTTATAGATATATAGTTTAATTTTACCTTATCTATGTAGATACATGTTTTTAATGTGTATTTCTTATCCACTCAAGCGATAGCTACTCAAATTTGGGTAGCTGTAGACAGCTTACTCTAAGGTCAGCAGATCTAGATGTTAGTAATCGTCTAATCGAATTTTTTAGGTCAAATATAGCTGTTTACTATGATCGCTCTTTTAGTGTAACAGGCCCGCTCATCTGGTTAGACTTCCTTCAGCTCTTACAATCTCCAGAATTTGGCTGAATTTAAACGGGCTTTAAAAATAACATTATTTAAAAAATCTTACCATTTATAAATCTTAACTTCTTTTCAATATTTTGTAATAAGCCATATTCTAAAACTTCTGGTAATTGTTTGGTTTCGGTTGCCTCCTTATTGTACCTTTTTTAAAATGTCTGCTCATAAGATTCTCATTTCTGAGCACAAACTGCCTCCTGTTTTATATTATGTTTTAGTTTTAATATTCTTGTTTTGTCCTGTCCTGCTGTTATTGTTATTCCAAGTTTTGTCATCACTTTGCATAAACAGTATATTTAGTGTTATAATATTAGATCTGTATTGGGTAATGCACACTGTAGGAATTATTTTAAGAACATGACCACTAATACTAAATTACCGTTTTTAAGTTTGTTATAGTTAAGCGCACTTGAAGTGAAATGACACTAAACTGCGCTATACATATAAATACCATGTTATTATTATTATTAAGTAATTTTTATAATTTGCGTAAGGCACACTTACCTTTTTAAGCTGTCATACCAAAGATATTAGAATATTAGAAGAACGAGATGTGCTATGCGCAGTTCGTACTGAGTGGAATTGTTTTGCCGAGTGTCGCCGGTTTTGTTCACCAATACTACTGCACACCTTCGCTTGCGCTAAGGTATCCGCACTAATACATAGAACAGATTTCTGTGCGTACACGTCCCGATACCGTTCAAAGTACCCTAATTAGGTAGTACTCCGGCTACGGTCCGGCGGTCAACATAGCATATCTCTTTCTTCTAATATCTTTGTGTCATACCCTTAAATTAAATATACCATTCCTGAGAGAAAATCCAGTTATATCCAATTTGCCAATATGTCCTAAATCCTGTGTCTAAATTTCGCTAATAAACAATTAGTTAATGTTAATTAAGTTTTAATCTCAAGTGACCTACCAGGTAAGTATTTTCCTGTATATTATCTCCATAAATAGTTAGTAATAACATAGATCACTGTAGAAATGTATTATAAATTTGTACAGCGCCCTTGAGGTGATTTTGAACAAAAACGGCGCTATACAAGTCATCCAAATATTATTATTATTATTTATGAATGAATGAATTTATTTTAAACTTTCCGCTATCAGCCAAAATGTTCAGTTGTTCAAATACCAAAAGACGATTCTGTTTTGTATCGTGTAGTCTGCGTGTAGATGCTATTTTTGTTTTCTAAAAATTGAACATCTGTTTCATGTAGTAAAAATTAATATATCAAAATGTGTATGCAGCTGTATGTTTTCATACATTTTGAAAATGCATTTAAAAATAACTTTATCGGAAAAATTAGGATTTTCACTTTCTTCCCTGTCTTACGTGGTCTTGTTTTTTTTAATAGTAGGAGGGGGATCTGTGGTACACCACATAACATAGTATGTATATCTTTGTTTCATTCACTGTTCCTCCGTGAAAGCTCTTCTATTATATAGACTCTTGACATGATTGTCTCAAGTATTGTATTCTTGTCTACTTGGGGTGTTCTCGACTTCTTCTCACACCCACTTTTGCGTTTATATTCTCCCGACACTAATTTCTTAATCTTACACGCCCTCCTTTCTTATTTTTTTCACTACGCCTACATTCTTTTCAGATCTCATTCGTAGATAATACGTTCCACACGTACGTCTCAGATACATCAATGAAAATTATTCGGAACTCACCCAACCCATATTCAATCATCTTATTAACGTTTCTCGTGTCTCTGCATCCAATTGAACGACATTAGTAATTTTTAGGTCAGTCAGATCAAATGCTGTTATGGAAGGGCGCCCAAATTCACTCAAATTCTCTGCCAAAGCCGTGCATGGACATTAATCATACACAACCCACAGCATTAAATGTGTTTGTCGTAATTTTTACTACATATTATTAGAGTAAAAAGAAAAGTAAAAAAATATATAATTAAGGTATTTTAATTGTATTTATGTGCTGACGAATACATTTTGTAACGATTTAAAATGTACCATTTTCGATTTGCCGCCAAAACGACATGCTTGTTTTTATTTGTGAAGTGAACAGTTGGTGCCGTTTCGGAATGTCCGGTTTTGGATCGTTTTTTGTTATTAATAATTATGAATGAAAATGTTAAAATTATACATTGCAGTGCAATTATCAGAATCAGAAAAAATAAACTTTAAATCTACCACGCATTTTTAACTTATTCATCGTTTACGTATTAATGCGTAATTCCACATTATTTCTGAAGGAAACCTTAGGGCTTATGTCATCTTTGGAATTCCGATGCTTTGGTGTGAAGTCATAGTCATAGTCTAAGAATAGTAAGAAGTGAACCAGGGTCTTGAAGATAGATGAGATAGGCTGTGTAAAATGTCAACCGTGCGCAAATGTTACGGTACCGTTGATAAATCAATGCTGAGTGATCAACGACGCCAGTTCCTTGGAGCCAAGGCTGACCGAAGTACAGGTCTTGGCACGTGATTAAGTCAGTGCCATCGAACAACGGCAGTTTGCAAATGGCGGCGATTGTTGATACACGTTGTTACTGCTGATTTGTGTTGTTTTCCCGCAAGCATATTGAATAAACAGAGTGATTACACTATTTTAAACATCTGAGTTTACTTAGCAGGTCTGGGCGCACAGGTCTGGACGGCCAGACCTGTACTCCAATCGACCTTGATCCGAGCACCTTTCATGCATTCTCACACCGCATTTGTGTATTTTTCTTTATTATAAAATGCGTTTCATGTATTACAAAGTCAATTTCTACCGCAAGATTGAATCAATAAGTAGTGTTTTATCTTGGCGCGGGAGGGAAGGCAGTCAGGAAAACAGCAAGGAAGCCATGTTCCGTGTCTATAATCTGCCGCCCCCGCGTCACGCGGACAGACACCCGACCGCCCCACTCCTTTGTCTTGTGGATTTCTAACAAACTCAACTACAGGTACAGAACGTGACTAGGGAGTGTGCATTCATCCACTTTTACTTAAACCGGTAAAACTTTCCAGCAATACAGACTGACCGGTTTTTTTTAAAAATATTTTTCAAAAAAGTGAAAACAATAATTACTGGCATACATCCAAATTGGGCTGGCATAAAAGAGAAGCAGTAGAATAAATTAGTTTTGGAGCATTGCACGTATTTGTAGAATTCTATAGTTGTACACGAACTGTTGACAAAATAATGCTACTTTGTAGTTATGACTACAACATTGTGGTTTTTACGTTGTTACTTTATTGACACAACCCACGGAACTCCAAGTATTTAACAATGTTGATTTTTAAGGCTTTATCCTTGTTTGGCAGATGAGAAAGCAATTTGAACCTTATTAATATTGCTACTCCTAATTGTATTTACTGTTTTTTTTTTTGTAGTAGTAGCTTTATTTTTTAATACTAGTACTAGCTGACATGTACCCGGCGTTTACTTATAAATTGTTTGGGGTAAAGTTTTGAGGTTGTGAATTCTAGAGTAGGTACCTGACAACTGGTGGAAATACTATTATTGTATTGTATTAATTATTTGTTTCACTTGATCGTGCCATGTCTTCTTCGGACGTCATTGATCTCTTCAACCATTCATCTCCAAGTCACACATTCTTCTTACACCTCTTTCTTCACTTATATCTCATTTTACCACAAATAATTATTTGATTCATGTCTTCCTCGGGCCTTCCCGACTTTTTATGCCATTTAGTATTCACTTCATTTAGTATCATGAAATCCACATTGTTTCTGTTAAAAAAACTACATTATGTCGAGTTTAATTCGACTCCGTATCTCATTCCAGTGCAGAGATAATACTTAAGTCTTTCTCGAGGGTCCCTGACTTCTTCTATCATTCAAAAAAACTCTCTAAACGCTCCTGGTACTAATAAGAACAAACTTTGAAATTTTAGACAAAAATAATACAAGCAAAATATATGTATATACAGGGTGTATCGGCACGTACCCGACAAACTTTAACCAGCTATTCCTTAGCACATTTGGAGTAAAAAATATTATGGGCACTTTGCTGTCCGGTAACATTGTTTTTCAATTAAAAACAAAAAATAAATAAAAAATCCACACTCCGTCACTGTCATTGGAATTGTTTCTCGTGTTCAACAGCTGTTATTAGCAAGTGTGTCAAAAAGTGTCCTCGCTCTTTCGTACACACTAAATAATAATAGTTAAAAATGAGACGAATGGTGCCGTGCCATTTCGTTGTGATTGTAAAAGCGCGCCAACGTATGTACATACGTACATTATTCAACGAAACTCAAAAGACAAAGACGAAAGACAAAGGATAAAACATTGGTGACATGTGGTGAAAATATGAATAGTAAATTTTTTTATTAAAAAAAAATGTTACCGGAGAGCAAAACGCCCATAACATTTTTTAATCCAAATGTGCTAAGGAATAGCTGGTTAAAGTTTGTCGGGTACGTGCCGATACACCCTGTATAATGTAATGTTTCTTTGTTTGCACTGTACTCGTTCCTATACCAATCAAAAAATAAACATTTACAAAAAATAAACTAACTATTCACTCTAAATGCGAATAATCACTACACGTGATGTTTTTCTATGTTGCAGAATTTTTAAAATAAACAGAATACTTGTTCGTTGTAAAACAAGATAATACTAACAAATATATACCAGACATGAAAAAGTTATACACTTATTCCTTTATTGGTAACCGGTTTACTAATCCCTGGACCTCACCACCCTTATAACTTCTAAACAATAATTATTCTAAAACAGCAAACACAATATTATTCTAATACAACGAACTAATGACGAGGAAGCATTATTTGTATAAATCATTATTCTTAACATTGTCTAAAGACGAGACAGTTTCTATTGAAATATTGCAGACAAAAGAGTTAATAGTTAGTTTACCTTGTTGCTTTGGTAATAGGAATAACGAGTATTTATTACACAGGGTGTCCGGGGGGGAAAGTGCACAAACTTCGGGTGGTTATTTACCATACAAAAATATTTTTCCATAGAATAATATAATTGTTTCCATACAAAAAATTCGACTTTTGTACATGAAAATTACATTAAAATGTTTAAATTTCGAAATAAGTTTTTTTTTGCTTGTACTATCATGTAGAATCACCTACATAAGTTTGTGCATTTTACCCCCGTTCACCCTGTATTATAACGAGCTTGCCAGCGAACGTGGCTAAATGAGTCTGAAACAATTAATTTTCTACATATTACACGAGTTTGTTAAGCATTAAAAAAAACTATCTATACATATTTCAATACAATATATTTGATACTTTGACATCCTGCTTGGATAAGAAAAATCATAGTGCAAGTACTGCAAGTTATGACAGAAAGTGTGCGGCTTATCAGTAATAGTTGTTGATTTATTAAATTCTATTTTTCGTTATGTTATTTATTGCAACATATTAAGTAATATGTTATCTCAAATACCAATTTAATACATAGTAAATACTAGGCATAACTATATTTTATCAATATATTTACATTGGGAATATCCTAACTTTGAAGCTGATGCGCAATATTGGATATGCAATATTCTTTGTTTCAATACTAATGCGAGTAGAACACATCTTGGCCTTTGAAATAAATCTTTTTATGAGCCCAGAAAAAAATAAAAACCGCTACTTAAAAAAGTTCAAAGTCTCCTACTTACGAACCCCCCTTTGCGATTATAATTTTATTGCATAATGTGGCAAATTAAGTTCTTTAGAAAATTATCGTAAAACATTTAAATATTTGTGCCCGAACTGTAATAAAATAAAACGCACTTTTTGGCGATTTTTTTTTCTTGCATAAATCAAAATAGGCGGCTGGCGTTGAGCAGGAATTTAAACCTTATCGCCATTTTCATAAGGAGTGTTGTCGTTAGCTGCCCGATTTTAAATGTTACACGATGTGGTGCATCGCCTTGTCACAAAACCACCCATATTCTTTTTGTAACTCGATAAATAATTTTCATGCAAAATTCTAGAATCTTGGAAGTTTTGTCTTCTACGCATTCTTTGAAGAAAAATCTCAAAGGAAACAGATTTTATAACCGTTTGAGTGCGGTATCAATTTCCTTTGAAACATGAGTATGGTTGTATTTAACCTTTGACTTGATCAAAGTCTAAGGACTTGTAAACTGATATTATAAAAGCTGTGTAGGTAGGTATGTATGCTATATTTACGAACCACACTTTGTTCGGCTTAAACTGCAATGACGCAGACACCACCCATACTATTATTATTAGTAACATATTTATTAAATTTGGAGTACGTGCGTTGGAGCGTCTCCGTCTGACGTTATATACTGAAGTATTTACCTGTCGCCTCCTATTTACTATTATCAGAATAAACAGATTCACTCGGGACGTCGGCCAAGACTAACACAGACCGCGATCTAAATATTATCGTGTGATTAATTTTTCAATTTAATCAGATCTAGTACCGCTATTCGCGAAAGCCGATATGTACGAATTCTTTGCGATCGTAGTTCATAGATAAATTCCAGTTCAGTTCAGTTCAGTTCAGTTCATAGGTGTAGTGTAGTGTCACGATTGTAACCGTACGACATGTTGGTAAACGTTTAATTGACAGAACACACTTTCATTTGTAGAATTCTCATCCTTTATAAAAACATCGGATATGTTTTAGTTGCCACAAAGGTATTATATGACGAGTTAATATATTACTAAATATGTGCATTTTTGCCTACATTAACTTTATCCAACACGTGCTCAACTGATAACAATTTTGAATTCTTAATCTCGTAAGCAGTCGCATGCAAATCTTATATTTGCGATGCAGTCGTTGATGCAATATCATTATCTATTTAGGTATTATTTCAATGTTGTCAAACGACATCAAAGCTAATCTTTATAACGTAAAAAACAAAACAAAAAACAAACGTAACGTAAAAAACAAATAAACACTCCTAAGTGAAGACTGCACAAGGGCAGGCCGAGCACGAACGCGTGGAAGATGCCCTCGTCCTTTGTTTGTTTTTGTGAAGGAGTTGCGAGTCATTGGATGCATGCCCCACAAGAGACACTTCACACTCAATACCAATCCAAGCAACAACTGCGTGATACGAGAGTGAAGTCAATTGCATTCATTCTTCCTCGCCTCGAGTAAAGCATCACTGATAAGCCATTAATTATTCCCACACATCAATATATTATTTACCGGCGCTATATATGTGATCATAGAATGTTGCAAATTGATTTAGTTGATACTTGAGGTCTCGACCTAGTTGATGGCTGTATTTTATCAATACTCAAGTGGACTTATAGTGGACGTCCCTTTTACGTTTGTACTACGCTCGAGGCGAGTGATTATTGACAATTTGAACGGGAGTGGCGGACTTTATAACTGATTGGTTTGATTGCCCGAGCTTTACGACCAGCTCGTTTATTTGTCTCTCCTACGTTTGTATCAATATGAGCTCCGTTTTGTGGTCATACTGTTTGGTAGTCCATATTTCTGTAGGGCAATCGCCCTATAGATATTCAACATTCCCGTTCCCTGCGGAATGCTGGACACTGTGAGGTGCCAATTTGTATGCTAGCCGAGAGGCGGCTTTGTTGTGGTGTGGATATTTATGCTTTTGTCCAGTGTGGTATTTACCCCTGCAAAGAGGACATTGAGCCATATTAAAAGTTGTAATACTATGTTCGATGTTTTTGAGGTTTTGTTGACATATTTATTATGATGCATCTACTGTCGCGTTCAGTAATCACCAACCAAGAACAGTATCTGCACACTAAACGGTATTTAATCGGTTTCGATCATTATTCATCGGAAAATTCTCTACAATTGGCCCATTTTTATCGCAGTAATTTTGGTACTTTTATTTTCCGCTCTGATATATCTGCTTATCATTAATTTAATGACCCAGTATTACACTAAACTGGCAAATTGTACCGTCACGTTACAGCTACGCAATCGCATCCTCCGCTGTGCTCTGCGCTCCTTGCCACGGCTTGGTGGATCTGTAGTTCGTTCCCCCGTCCGTGACGATTTCGTCACCACGCGCTCCAGTTACAAAACTGATTCCGCATATTCATAATGATGTCCAAGACGTGGCTATCACACGTGATGCATGACGTTTCTAGTCCATCGATAAATTCTACTTACCGATTTACACGCGGCCAATTAACATCGATTTGTTTCTAGATTTTCGTCATCTTTCTGCGAAATCAGATTTGCACTTATTATCATCGGCAATTTTATATATATGTACTAGTAATTTTAACGAGTATTTAAAAATATATGATGTTGGATTTTATGTAAAGAAAGTTTATGTTACTCACCAACCCTGATATATGGCAATGAGGCACGGAACTGACAAAGGAACAACGAAAGTAGACTGAATGCTGTACAAATGATATTCTTAAGGCGTGTGTGTTTGGTTTTCTCCGAATAATGCAAGACGCGCAATATACAATAAAGAGATGCTTAGATAGTTTACACATGTAGAACGAATGAACGGAGAAAGGAGTAAGAAAAGAGATGATACGCAAGTATCGATGTGACTTGGTTGGTCGATGCACGCAAGATATTGTCAGATCAAGCGGTTCAAATACCTGTCATAGACGAGCAGAACAAGCCATGAAGGCTTTTACGTGTTTACAATGTTTAAGGTAAGGTGTAAGTGTGGTAAGGTAAGCTGATCAGGAGTACAATAATGAGTGTATATTACGGAGCATAATAGGCTGAGTACGGACAATATAAGCAGGTACAATACTAGTAATCGTTGAGAGTTGTTACATTCAAGTAATAGCTATTCAATAAATAAATATAATAATAATATGATTACAATATAGGTACTTAAGGTACTATGAAAGTAGTATGGAAAAAATATTTAGTAACATTGTTGATGTTAGTAAAATAAATATGAAATGTTTATTGTTAAGCATATTAGTATTTAGCAAACCTTTATAATGCCAGATTGGTTATTTTACAGAGCATAACTTAACATTAATAATGGAATAAACAAAAACGGTTTATTGTTAAGCAAATTTGTAATCAACAAACATTTATTACGTCCGATTGAGTGTTTTATGGAACGTAGTAAAAATTAAATAATGATAAAGTGTGCATGTAAAAAAAAATTTATTTTGTTGTATAGTTACAAATATTCTAATATATTGATTTTTATTTTCACTTTCTCTCTCTATCTCTGTCTTAGTTTCTGAAACTGAATGTTGCTCTATTTGGACATTTATTTGTTTAATTTATGACATTATCTTCTTTATTAATCCCGCGTGCTTTCAGTGTGTTTACTCTTTGTATATACATATATTCACTTTTCTCGTCTTTTCTAAATTGGTCCGACGTCGTTTTGCTCCGAATTCGTTTGACCGCGTTTCTGCTGCATTCTATTTTAATACTAATTTTATCGTTCACATGCATCGCATCGCCACAAAAGGAATGCAACTAAACCTTTTTATAAATATTGTAATCAGGGGTTAGTTTCACTTTCATTATTGGTCAGCGAAAGTAAACCCATGCTCCTACATTTAGAATTTTATTTGTATAAAAATATTTCCCTATCACCATCATACTTCACTACATGACCACAATTCTTTACTTTGTGTAATAAAAAATGCATACAAACATTAAGCCCGATTCATGCATTAAATTGTTAATTAGAAGTTTTTGTTGTTGGAATTTTGTGTGTGACGTTTTGTAAAATAGAAGATCTGTTTATATATTTTTGTTCATTTTACAGAATCATTCATTATTGTACCACAAACACATTTCAGTTATTTATATTTCAAATAATTATGATTACTTTTTATTGCAGATTGACAAGTTTTGTTACTTAAATGAAGTATAAGTTTTATTTCTAGTCTTATTATGTTGCACATTATTTTAATGCTAGAGCTGTCCCGTTAAAAAATATCGGGATATTTGCTAGTAAATCTAGTTATATATAGTAAGTAACGCTTTCTTGATGGTAAAAGTGTAAACCCTTGAAATTTCACGAAATATTACTTAACTTGTCAAGAAATGAAAGAAATATGAATTCCAAAAAAAGAATTAAAATAATTTTCTGATATTTTTTATAGTATAGGCAGGTAGTTTATCGCTTGTCTGAATTCTTGACACATTCAGTTCCAATTTTGAAAACGACACTTCAACTCAAAACAGACTGGCGTTCATTGAATTGGAGTTACAATCACTCACAGATAGACCCACAACCGAAATTATTATTTTGATGATATTCTTTAAATGAACACCTCTATAGCTCAACTATCCCACGTTTTCCCGACGTTCAAAGAGTAATATACGGACATTACAAACTGACAATTCGCTTTTCTCAATTGTATCGTACTGTCACCAAGCTCATATAATAAGGCATCAAACAGTTGGCCAAAGAACAGAAAATCTTTACGATTCCTTGTTATGTAATCCGGTATTTTTTTAGCCAGCCCTACTGTTCCAGTTCAAGTTACCGACCTGTTTTCGCTTCTGCACGCCGTCGCAGGTGCAATCCTTGACCTGTGAATGGGGCATAGTTGCATGTTGCACTTACGAAAGTGCCCTTATATCGCGGTACACCGTACTCACGCTCGACTGCAGTATATTACCTTCGATGGACACTTAAAGGGCATGTGGAATGTGAACTAGTTCTGTCACCTACATGAAACTCTGAATAAAATTAAGTCAAACCAAAAAGGCAAAAAAAATATCTTTGAACGCCGTTCGCTTAATACTTCAACGCCAAGAAAAATAAGTATATTTAGAATTGAATAGTTAGATTTTTATTGTACCTTTTTGATTAGTATGGCTTGGTTGCGTATTCTATCGTTTTTACCAAGATTAACGTCCTAGCGAAATACTTCAATTTATAATTGAAATTAACTTTATTCATTTTTGACACAATCCGTAAACGTTGCACAACTGTTGCAAAAATAACGTATGAAATTGAATTTTATCTGACGTAATTTTGAGGTATACAAAAACATGTCTCACCGCTACTAAGCTCATACATATTCCAATTTCGAACCTATATTATAATATTTTATCTCCCTCTCTCCGCTCCATTGTTTACCCTCGCGAAATTCTATAATATTATTAGTGCCATTTTTCAAAATAATTCCGGACATTTGGGACTCTTGGGCAGTATTATAATAAAAAATGTGAATTGATTGAATGTCATATTCTCTTAATTATGGATCTTTAAATTAAATTTATTCCTCGCTTGTCGTCTGATCGTGTTACATTGTGACGTCTTCTTGGATCAATAACATTAACAGCGCCACCGGTTTTGCTGGCTTGGCTCCCAAATGTTTCCTGGCGGTGCATCGTCTCGTTTATTTGTTTTTCTTATGTTTCTTATTACAAATGCACTTCTCGCCGGTCGTCCTATCCGAGAGGTCGAAATTCTTTTCGTCTCGTGCTTTCACATTCTAAGCTTGTGCCTAGACTCTAGACTTACTATATTGCATAATCATTTTACCGATCAGGAAGCACGGCGAATGAAAGATGTGCCCTGCTATGAGACGTTGACATTTCCATTGTGCATCCGCGATTTCAACTATAGGTCAATTTGGAATAATACATTGTATACCTATCCGAAGCCTCGTTCAAACAAGGAGAATTGTATTAGTGCGACATTATTATTGTTGTCAAAAAGTCGCCCTAAATCTGATGCTCTTCTTCGGTGTCCTAATACAGGGTTTTCCAATAAGAGGTGTTATTTTGATATTCAAAGAAACTTTTCCCGTAAGAGATCAATGGTTTCGTTGCTTGTGTGGCACGTAGCGCCGTCTTGTTGAAATTAAACGTTGTCCAGATCAATACCATCCAATTCCGGCCATACAAAATCATTCATCATCTCTCGATAGCGCAATCCATTCACCGTAACTGTTGCTCCAGCCTCATTTTCGAATAAGAAAGGTCCAATGACTCCGCCGGACCATAAACCGCACCAAACAGTCACACTTTGAGGATAGAGAGGCTTTTCAACAATAACTCTTGGGTTTTCCGAGCCCCAGATGCGACAATTTTGCTTGTTGACGAAGCCACTGAGGTGGAAATGGGCCTCATTACTCAAGATGATTTGCATTTGATTCACCCAAGTGAATTTTAATAATTTCAATGCGTTGTTGAAGCGTGTATCGTTCCATTTTTATTAATGGCGTAGTTCTACTTGTCAAATGTGAAAAAATGACAGCTTCAAAAGTAACATCTACCAAAATAGCGGGCTATTCAAAATAACACCTCTTATTGGAAAACCCGTATAATTAAAAATATACCTATATTATCTCCATCTCGATCGTAAATCTTAGTTTTATCAATATTTTAATTTTTTTTATTCTTTAAGTAAGTTTTCCGTAAGGCTCTCGAGTAGCAATCCAGTGGTAGCGGGTTCAAATCCCGGCGTTCGCAAGTATGTTTTATTGTTTAATTTTTATAACAACTTATTAATTTAAAATAATATAAATAGTATATTTTCGGCACTTTCCAATGTTGAAGATACTCTCAGTATCGCCCTGACGTGAGACCACCATTAAGAATTGAAACGTTGCTTGAAATAGCTTTATCCATGTTTGGTGACCAGATCTGAATAGCCAGGTTCTTCCCCACCTTTCTCTTCTCCATCTCCTTACCCTACCCAAATCCTTTAGCCTCACAACATACCCCAATCAGAGATGCCATAGTCTCACTGGATCCAGACGGTTTGGAGAAGTTCTTGTGCAGTATTCACATTATTTTATTTTTTAAATAACCTGTTAAATTTATTCTTCATTTGCATAAATCGGTATCTATATGTATCCAAAGCCATTAACACTTATTTTCTTCACTGCTTAAATCCTCGTAAAACCCAGTTAATTTAATTAGTCTGCTTATACGGCATTCGATATGCCACGTAATGTTACAAATTGGTCGAATCAGAGTGAAAATATATTTTTAATCGCTGTTTCAACACAACCGTGTCGTATGTTTATAATCGTACGTGATGTATTTTAACGGAAATTATTGAAAATTACGGTTAATTAGTTCGGTGAAACATGTCGCCAACACGCGGAAACGAAGAATCGCTTTTGTACGTTGCACAAAATGGTTACGACAGAAATTATGATATCTGCATTTTTTATAAATGCATCAGGAATTCACGACAATCAGCGTGATTCTAACCACGCTTGATTCAATTACAGAACCAGCCTACACATGAAGCATTTGGCACCAAGACGATGTTAGGAAACAAAAGATCACATTACGTCTCAATGTCTTGTCTATGATTTGACTCAATAGCCGTTTTTGACAGCACCGTAAATAATATCAATATAGTGTCAATAAAACAACCTAATAACATAACCCGCTTAAAAAAAAACAATATATAGTGATACGCTAGACAAAGTGGCAGTATTTGTGACGGTGGCAGTGAAATTAATCATTTGTAAATTGAAGTGCAAAAAGAGTATTGTCATTGTAACCCAAAATCAACTTTGGTGAAAACATACAATAACCATAGACAATACAAAACTATTTCGCCATAGACAATTTACATTAATTAATATATACTTAGGGGCATTTTTGTTCCAACATTAATAAAAATATAATTAATAAACCAAAAAAAAAAAAAAAAAAAGAAATAGAAAATGGCAAACACAAGAGGAAAGGGAGTTATAACGGAAACCGAAGAAAAATTTAACATTGATAAAATTATACAGATTATTGAAAAAAAATTTGAATCCATGAAAAAAGAAATTATATCAAAAATTGAAAAACAAACCCAGGACACTCAAAAAAGCATTGATTTTATGAGTAGTCAGTACGATGAACTAATAAAAAAACTAGAAATAACAATTATACAAAATAAAAAAATTGAAAATGATTTTGAAAACATAAAAAAGGAACACCAGGAAAAGAATATCATTATTAAACAACTTGAAATAAAAATTTCAGACCTCGAATACAAATCTCGGTCTAATTTCTTAGAAATAGCGGGCATTCCCCAAAAAAATGGAGAGCAGCAGATGGAGATAGTAAAAAGAGTTGCGGCGGCGGCAGGAATGGAAATCCAGCACAATGATATAATTGATATAAAAAGGACACATGATAGAAGGAACAATGCGCCACCGAAACTGCTAGTGGAATTTGCGGAAAAAAAGACAAGAGACAATCTTCTTTCTAAAAGGAAAAATATTAATTATGCAGCTATAAAAGATATCTCCACCGAACCAATCTATATTGCAGAGGAATTGAGCCCATATCAAAGGGAACTGCTCTGGAAAACGAAAAAATCTGCCAATGAAAAAATGTACTCCTACGTTTGGTTCAAAGATGGAAAAATAATGACGCGAAGAAGGCCAACCGAAAAAATAATTTATATAAAACATGTAGATGATATAAAAAATATTGTATAACAAAAGGGCACAAAAACGATTACGAAAAAAATATAAAAATGGCTGACATTATATTAACCTCGGAACCAAATGATCTATCGAATTTAAATAACAACTCTTTCAATATACTACACAAAAACATAAGAAGCATAAGAAAAAAATTTGATGAATTGCAATTTTTATTGAAATATTTAAAAGTTAATTTTCAAATAATAATACTTACTGAATGTTGGATAAATCATAAATACATGAAATTGGAAATTGCTGGATATACAACCTACTCAAGTTTGAATAACAAAAAACAAAACGATGGTGTAATTATATACATTAAAAATGAAATAAAAGCCGAAGTTGAAGAAATTATTATCACAAATGCCAATTGTTTAAAAATTAAAATCAGTAAAGAAAAAGCTATATTAGCAATCTATCGATCGCCCTCAACAAGAAACATCGACCCATTCCTTAAATCCGTAGACGAGGAACTCTGCCTTCTTAAAGAAACGAAAAACATATTTATTATTGGAGATGTAAATATAAATATTTTAGAAAATGGACACCCTAAGCGAATTCAATATCTGCAGATGCTAGCATCCCATGGACTGGAAAGCTTAATAAATGTTCCTACTCGAAAAGTGGACAACAGTGAAAGTTGCATAGACCATATAATGAGTAAAACAAAAGACATTACTCAAACTGTTGTATTTAATTCAACTATAACCGATCATTATACAACTATGCTTTCAATAAAAATAAACAAGTCAAATAAAATGAAGAAAAAACCATTAACAACAGAAAAAACAGAAATCAACTGGAATATCATTAAACATAATCTACAATGTACCGATTGGAAAAAACTGCAAAGCATGAACAATACAAATGATGCATGGAATTATTTCATAGAACTTCTTCAGAATAATATACTATCTAATACCACAAAAATTACTAAGAAAATCTCACACAAAAATGTACATATTAAACCATGGATTACACAGAATGTTATAAACTGCATAAGAAAAAGAGACGAGTTACACAAGAAAATTAAAAAAATTCCATACGATATACACATGTTAAGATACTACAAAAGATACAGAAACATTTGCAAAAAAGTTATTATGTATACAAAAGAAACCTACTATAAGAAAAAAATTGTAGATTGTAAACAAAATCCCAGGAAAATGTGGCAAATAATAAATGAAATAACCAGTTCTAAATCTGCCAACGTTACATCAATTGACGTGCTGAATATAAACAATGTTCCCAGGACATACGCTGATAATCCTGACCAAATACTTGAATACGTCAATAATTTTTTCATAAATATAGGATCAAATCTAGCAAAGCAAGTTACAAAATGTAACGAAGATGTACAAATAAACGAACCACCTGAGCAAGGAAATCAGCTCAATTTTAAACAAATTACAGCTGACGATATCAAAAACACAATTTCTTCTTTAAAATCAAATATTTCTTCGGGGGAGGACACAATCTCAACCAACGCAATAAAATATCTCTGTAAAGAACTTATCGAACCACTTACATACTTAGTCAACATGTCTATAACGAATAGCATATTCCCTACAGCCCTCAAAAAAGCGATTGTTATACCAATATTTAAACAAGGATGTAAAAATGACATAAACAATTACCGACCAATAAGCCTACTAAATGCATTTTCAAAAATATTGGAAAGAATACTAAAAAAACAACTCTTATCCTACTTAGAAGACAATAAAAAATTATCAAAAACTCAGTATGGATTTAGGGAGAACTTAAGTACTAGTGACGCCATAGAAAAAATTACCGATATGATCACTAAAAGTTTAGACAGTGGAGAAAAAACTTTGGCAATCTTCATAGACTTACAAAAGGCTTTTGATACAATAGATCACAAAATACTTTTTTCAAAACTTTCAAAAATTGGTATGTCATGTACAACACTAAACTTACTAAAAAGCTATATGACGGAGCGTACACAGAGCGTCCAAATTAACAAGAGAAAAAGCAAACCTCTCCTAATCAACCATGGAGTACCACAAGGAAGCGTACTAGGTCCGATATTATTTTTAATATACATTAATGATATCTGTAACCTAGAAACAAGAGGAAAAATCATTAGTTTTGCTGATGACACAGTAATTTTATTTAAAGAAAAAGATTGGATAAATACCTACAAAGAAGCTGAACACGGACTTGGTCTCCTGCAAAACTGGCTTAAAAGAAACTCCCTGACGCTTAATGTCAATAAAACAAAATATCTGACATTTTCTAAAACAGCCAGAGGGCAGCCGTCAGAGGACCTTAATCTCAAATTACATTCATGCCAAGGAATTTATCAAAAAAATCAAGGCTTATCATGCCTCTGTCCCACTATAGCACACTCCAAAAGCATCAAATATCTTGGAATTGAAATTGATGATAATCTCCGTTGGAACTCACATATAGATGTAATTACAAAAAAACTAACCAGGTACATATACTTCTTTAGAAACATTCGCAATATCCTCAATATAAACGATATTAAAAAAGTATACTATGCTTTGTGTCAATCACAAATAGAGTACGGAATAACTGGATGGGGGTCTGCCTTGAGCACTCACACAGAGCGGCTCAATATAGCACAAAAAGGAGTATTAAAGACTATACTGAAAGTTCCGCTTAGAACTCCGACAGAAGAAATATTCAAAAACTTCAATGTTTACAATGTACAGAAACTATATTCAAAAAATATTTTATTTAAACTGAAAAAAAACATACCCGAATACTCCACTGCCCAACATAAATACACAACCAGGGCAAAAAGCGAAAATATCCTGATTACTCCCAGTTTAAACACATCCTTTGGACAGAGAAATAATAAATTCCATGCTATAAAATTGTTCAATGCTCTACCAAATGAAACCAAAAAAATAAACGAAATGAGTATATTTAAAACAAAAGTCAAAACATGGCTTAGAGATCAAAGTAACAATCAACTTACAAACATTATGAAGACAATGTAAAGACAATTCAAAACTAAATACAAAAATTTAAGAAAAACTACAGGCCGCCTCAGAACAGGAAACCCTAGTGAGGAGGACTGTGAAAAAAATACAAAAAATATACTTATATTATACTTTAAACCTACATAATGTACAAATTTTGCTATTGATATTAATAAAAAAAAAAAAAAATTTAAGATTTCTAAGGAATTTTTCTTTTTATTTAAAATGTAACTTTTTAAATATATCTAAGCGAAAATTAACCCACTTCCCGACATCCGATCGAGCCTAAACTCGGCAGATAGGCTCGTTGTCGTTGACAATACATCCTATCAATGTGGTGGTAATCACTCATACCCCGCAACCCGCGGATATGTACGCATTTCTCGGAAATCGGATGACATCGTCGGTCCTATCCAATCGGGCTTTGGTTCAGTTGTTAGCACGGTTGACTGCAGTCCCTAGGGAGAAAAATTCAATTCTCGATGAAACCAAAAATTGTATACGTTTTTTGGGGGTTGATTTAAAAAAAAAATTGACATACCTACACTACACCTAAAATTGGTATCTTATCAAAATTAATAATATGTACTTTGTTATCTGGCACGATAAATTAGTGTTTTAATATGACATTGAATGTTTTTATAAAATGTTAGCGTCTTTATCGGAAGTAAATGAATTAATGCGGAAGCTTGGAGGCTGTGATCCCACTTTTCCTCCACAACATCTATTTATACTCCAGTTTTTTCAAATAGTTTTTCTTAATATTTGCTGAAAATTGGCACAGATTGCCGTTTTGCAGTGTAAAGTACATAACGTACAAGGTACAACCTACCAAGGCGCTAAATACAATACTGTAACTTCGTTCTAATTATGTTCAACTATTGCCTTACGAGCATTTTACACCATCTTTGGCGTAAAATCATTTGCGATTGTGGGGTCATCTTTTCGTATGGATCTGAGACGAAAAAAAATACGCTCATTCTATTTTGGTTCAGATTATCGTACAGTTAATGATGGCGGACGTTTATTAATTGTAAAGGACAAATATGCTTGCGTTTGCTCTGTGGTTATCTTTAAGGTGTTGCCATTCTTTGATAATTTAGTACCGTCCCAAAATATTATTTCTTCTCTAATGGTAACAACTATCTGTATGGAATCTTAAGCATGAAAATAATGATCGTGTAAAGCAAAGATTTTTCATATGGGTCCCGAGACCCGAAGTAATTTCTATTGTATGGGGATCGGTATGAAAACAAGCATAGTGTAAAACGTCCATTAGAATCTCGCCTCATATGCCACTGAGATTAATATTTGAGTTTATAGTCAACATACATGTATTTTTATTAATAAGATGTATTATACTAAAATAATATATGTACCTATATATAGTTTTGTTGCAATATTAACTGCTGTAATGTCATCTAATTACAGATAAATGCTTATATATCCGCGTGTGTATGCGTGATTGAAACTAAGGATACATTGTCATCTGCAACAAGACTATCTGCCGAGTTTCAGCTCGATCGGATGTCGGGAAGTCGTTTAATTTCAACTTCCAAGATTCCGCTTCATTAATACATTCATTCAAGAAAACAATAATGATCTTCAAATAAATGTATTTATAGCCAACCACCCCTGTTTTACTAAATGTGAAGATTTGTTTATTTTGGTTCATCAAAGCTAAATATTATTAAATGTGCATATTTGATATCAAGTAGATATATACTTTATATATACATATACATACTTTATACTCTACGAGTATAAACACTTGATCTCCAGCATCCCTTCTACAAAAACTCTCCGACCTCCACTAATATATATCGTTGGCTAACTGAATAATTTTTATAATGTTTCTGAAATTTCATACTTCAAATATCTGATTTTAAACATAACCTTTTCATTTATTTTTATAAAAAATAATAAAAATTTATGTTTCATATTTTTTAAATTTTTTTTAAGTTTTATAGAATTTCATACATGACTAATTTCAAATCGCATTTTTTTGTGACGAAACAACACGATTTAAAACAACACTTTTTTCTAACTATTATTTTGATAATTTATACTCGCAGTATCTAAAAATATGTGTATGTTTTTTGGCCCCAATTGGCGCATATCAGGAGATCGTTCGCTAATCGTAAAAGGAAAACGTGCCGCCGGGCGACCTTCGCACAGGCAGCGGCCCACAGCGCCTGCGAACTGACCTCACTCTTGATTAATTTGCTGACGAATTAGTATATACAAAAACTCCTTATCTATTGCTATGATTACCGAGTACATAGTACCTGGCTATTGCAAGAATTCATTCGGTTTTTTTGTGACTCAAGGTTTATTATCATTTCTCGCAGTGCAAAAAAAAATTATTCACGTTCAATATCCGCATATTATAATAGTTTATTATATACTTTCTTTTGACCAATCAGTATTTTTGTACACAAAATGTTTATGTATGGGATATTTAAAAATTACTTAGGAACTTAGGAAAGTTAAAATAATTTAAGAAATTATTTTAGTACCTAGCTAACCTACACCTAGGTGAGCTACCCTAAGCAATTTCAATACTTATGCTTCCCCGAAAATTTTGCTATATACAGGGTGAAAGGACATACCTAACTTACTTTAACCACACTGAGAATACTTGTTGATATATAAAATACTGTTGTTTTTATTAAACATCTTGTCAAATTATTCGTTTCCGTGTTAAAAAAGGGACTGCAGACCTTCAATGAATGAATTGAGTTCCTAACAAAGTATCAGTTAAAAACGATTGTTTTATGAGGACAGCGTAACACGCGTTTCGATAATTTCTGACTGACTAATATTTATTCAGGAAATTGGAATGCTATCACTTTTTTGACAGGATCATTTTTCTCCGTGCAGTTATTCCTGACATCGTTTGGAGAAATTTTTTTAATGATATTAAATTAAACGATTTTTTTCACATATCACTGAATAATCGCCTGACCCCTCAGACCGAGAGTCCAGTTTTTCAGTCCGGTTTTTAAATGTTTTTAGGTGAAGAAAAAACAACTGGCAGAAAAAAAACAGGACACCAAAAATTGATTTACACTTTTTATTCCAAATAATGTCAGGAATCACTGGTTAAAGTGTGTTAGTTATGTCACTTAACATCCTGAACGTACACACCCACATAGACGATCATGGGCTTTTTCTTCGTGCAATTGACGGCAAACTCTTTAAATTACGACTCGGCGATTTAACATTTTACGCCTTTCTTCACTGTGCGATTATTACGCTAGATGCGCCCTAAAATTTATTTATTGGACATTTAGTAATAAAACGACTAATACCAGCAATAGATTTTTTATCCAGTCTTGAAAGCATTTAAAAGTACAACAAACATCTGCGTGAGACTAATAATTGGGTGAAGGTCTGTTTAAGGATTTTGAAAGTTTTATTTCTGTAAAACCGTATTCTAAAATTCACAATGCTTAACAATGTTTATCCAACAGCTGTTTTCAATACTGAAAATATTTCATTCTTGAGCTCATATTATATTTGCTTTTGCTCAGGTCTTTTCTGATCTTTTAATGCATGGTTTGATTCGCGTATTGTCGATGTTATAATTTACCCAACACTGTTTCATATGGTTTTAAGATAAATATTATTGTGTGTCATGTTTACACAAATGTGAATTTACTGTTATTGTCAACGGAATATTATTATGTTATGGCTTTCGATCGTTTTGCATTTTGCCGATATAAAATTCTGCTTTTTAAATGATATCTACTATAAGGATAGGATAATTTTTATTAATTTATATTTATAATTGATTAGTTATCACGTTTCTACGATGAATAATTCATTAATGAACATTTTAAAAATATTCCGTATCCATCATCCAAAAATCAGTAATAAAACATCAAACTATCATCATAATGTGTTGATTCCTATTGAATTCGTGTTCCTAATACTCGTAGCTACGAGTGCCTAACAGCAGAGGTATAGTGTGACAAGATACAGTAATAACGATGACTGCCGACAGGTTGACAGCCAAGACAGATATCTGTTTCCTGATATCCTTGTAATGGCGCTCCCTACTCACCACACTCTGCTCCCCGCTCTCACCTGTGCCAGGAGCGTCGGCGTCGCGGCGCAGCTTCTAAACTCACCCACTCGTGTAATTGCTATAATTACCTACATCCCAATCCTGCTCGGTTTAACACACTCCACAATTATTCAAGCCGGTTTCGCTTTCATTCTAAATTACGAGAAATATTTCGTAAATGACTTAATTATTCTGCATGATACCACACCTCTTACAATAAATATTTTAAGACTTCCGCATTTTGCATTTCTACATACATATGCACACTTCCCTTGAAAACGTATTAGGATAATCTTTATTCATTTGTTGAGTTGAAAAAGTAATTACATTTAAAAAATACCCTCGATAAAAAAAAATCGCTGAGCATACTCAGATAGTTATAAAAAAATCAGGGTTTGTTTAAAGACGGGTTGTTTCGGAGAATTTGCACAATTCATCAAATTTCAACGTTCATTTTCAAGTTCTGTGAAAGTTCTATTTCAGTTCTGTTATTATAGACTGGTTGCTTGACATAACTGATATTTTTATTTATTTTTTATATTGCCGGTAACCCGGTCGTTTATTAACATCAATGGGTTATTTACAAATCATGTGCGCTACCCGACTCACTAGACAATATCTGTTCTGAGCCGGGTAGCAGTATCATTGCATATATTTTGTAAACAAATCAGTGCTTAATAAAAAATACAAAAGAATACATAAAATAATCTTGATATAAAATATTACATACATTTATAAAAATAATTGAACAATCTTTAGTGTGAGAGTTCTTATTGAGATGGAGTACCCCATAAAAAACCTATCATATGGATGGAGTAAAGTTGCATTTCAAAATAGAAATAAGTAAGAAAAATACTTTAGCAATTGCATTTGAAACATTAGAAACAGTTTAATAGTCTGTGTATGTGTAAAAAATAAAATAAAATAAAATTATAACACGCTCAATTGCTTCACAAAAATAATGTATCCATAATAAATACCTTGCAAGAAGGAAAGAAAAATGCAATAAAGAAAAAAAAGAGAGAAGAAAAGAGTATTCAATATATATGAGACACATTAGAAACCATTTTCAGTGTAGAAATTACATTTACTTAAAATTATGATAATAATTTATGATAATTATGATAATAATTTACTTAAATATATGAACACAAAGATTAAAAAAATCTTTCGCAGACCTTTGAACGTTGAAATTTGATGAATTGTTCAAATTCTCTGAAACAACCCGTCCTTAATGTTAATCAAGTAATTTGTTCTAAAATGTCGTGTTTTAGTAAATATTTTCACAGCAGTCGCTTGCGCCTATTAATTCTAAACGTTATTAATATTAGCGTTCCCATTTTCATAATTTTTTTAAGGTTTTGAAGCGTTGAAAATTTAATGTAAATGAAATGTGTTGTAAAAGTGCTTCCTAATGACCAGCAATATATCTTAGTAAAGACATTAAACAACTACTGTTATTATTGCCTCGTACATTAGTTTTACCAATAAATTATAATTTGTGTTAAGTTGTCGTAAAATTGACACTTACATTTTAATTTTAAAGTTTTACAATGGCATGTTATTGAGATTAAACGATGCTCAGACGTTTTTTCCTCCTTTCAAGAGCGAAAATTTAATTTTTCAAGAACATTTGTAAAATAAACTAAACGTTGGAAATGAATAGTCGAAGGGCAATTCATTATTTAAGTTTCATTAAAACACTGAGGATATTTTAAGCAAAACGCTATGTAGTTTTCAACTTTGCACTATTCTTTGGTAAAATGGTTGCGCACGTAAAAAATAAATATGCATAAAACGGGTATACGAATGGAATCTATAAATATATACGCATTCGCGTATACGTTGCGTAGTACCCAATTTTATTTATAATAAAGGTAAATGGTAACGAATAAAAATAGCATTTTCTGAGAGTTGGTGATGATTGTATTGTATTCAACATTGATAATTGATAAGAGCTGTGCTGCATCCAGTTAATGTGTATATTTCGTTAAAAAATTCCTCTCCGTGCGAATCTGTTGGCAACTTTCATATATCATACTGTGCGCTGATTTATTTCTGGGTTCGTCGTATTCTATGGAGGTCAGCTTTCTTCAAGTTCGCTTAACGTAACATGACATGATTGACAACCTTGAGAGCATAACACGTTACGCGTTCGCTTCTCATTTTGTTGTACGTGCTCTGAAAATAAGTTCGTTTATTTGTCTACGGGCTACGGACCGCGAGATCTTTGACACTCCCCCGTTACGCAAGACATCGTATGTTGTCCTGAAACCATTATCTTTCAGTGTTTCGCTGCCGCCTGAAAATACTTTCACGGCTTCTTCCCACGCCAAACAATTTTACTCACAATAATATTTTTTGCGACAAATTGACTTGATGAGTCTTTTCACCCTTTTGGAGTGCTTGACATATCGTTTTATTTATTTTTGAATACTAATAGATTCACAAATAAATAAAACTTCACCAATCAGTCTGTTCCTCACAGCCTGACTGAGATAATAATATTATCTCCATCCCTACCTCTCCCTGGGTTTCAAAGCACCCCAACCCAAATTTATGTTATTCGCCAGGGTAACTATTCATTGCTGACCTAATATCTCTTTCATGGAATTGGGACACTCTCTCCTCCGTTATAACTCGTATTTATTTATTTATTTATTTTACAAGAAACAAATAGCTTTTATTTACAATTCAAATATATAAACGAGGTTAAAAAAGGTTAAACCAAAAAAGTTTTCTACGATAATGTTGGTTAGAGATAAGAGTTGTATTTTGCCTTAAAACTAATATCAAAGTAAAGGGAATAGGAAGAGGAAATAGGATAAGAATAGGAAATGATCTCGATACATTCTATTCTTCTGCATTAATAAAATTTGTGATTGTATGCATTACTTTGGTGATTGTAATACTTTGGTTCGATATTTCTAAAGGTTACTGTTAATAATATTGAAATTATAAAATTGTGTTTTACTGCGCACATATAAGCGGCATCATTAAATAGTTTTTTTTTAAATGAATTGGTGAACCTCAGGAAATATAATCGCCACCGGTGTTTGATCTCCGGGACCTTTGCTAACCGGGCGACTGAGAACCATTGGACTATCAAGCTGAAGGTAAAATGGATCCTTCGTAACATGAAAAACTTAAATACAAGTATTAATAACCTCATATAAAATAATATAATATTAATGTATGTGAGACAAAATATCACGCCACTTGCTAAATATATAAAAAAGTGTTTATGCAAAGGTGTGCGTCGGACAGCATTTGCGTTTGAGTAAATACTTAATAATTTGTAAACAGTTTTGGCAGTTCCTTGAAACTGTATTAATGAGTTATTATAGTATTGCTCGTGCTTGCAACTCCACCGTTTAAGAAAAAACATGTTTTCTTTTATTCTTCAAAGTCATTCTTTCTGTTCGTTTTTGACGGCCAGTTTTTCAGTTAGCTGATACATCCTAATCACATTGTTTCATAGCCAATATTCATGAAGTTTTTGACGGCCAGTTTTTCAGTTAGCTGATACATCCTAATCACATTGTTTCATAGCCAATATTCATGAAGTTTTTGACGGCCAGTTTTTCAGTTAGCTGATACATCCTAATCACATTGTTTCATAGCCAATATTCATGAAGTTTTTGACGGCCAGTTTTTCAGTTAGCTGATACATCCTAATCACATTGTTTCATAGCCAATATTCATGAAGTTTTTGACGGCCAGTTTTTCAGCTAGCTGATATAAATATATATATGTAGAGACTAGATATGATGGACTCGCCGAACGTCACAGTGGTGCTGCCAAGGTCTGTTATCTATGTGAGGATATTGTGTCAGCGCTTTATTAGCAGCAGACACATACCTGGACGGGTGACGAACCTCGTGCTGGCACTATTGGTGGACGAGGTTGCGTCTCTCGCCGCAGGAGCTGGTCCAGTTTCTTCATCACCTAGGATTCTTGCTGCAGAGTCTCCATCTTCTATCTTTGTTGAACGTCATCTGTATCGTAGATATAAATAAATTTGTTCATGTTTTGTTCTTAGTAAAAATGGGGATGAATAGTTCTTGGCTAAAAACCTCTTCCTAAATCAACCTGCCCGATCAATCTAACAAACTAATCTCATCGGCTTAAACTAAGTACATGGATACATTTCAAAATGCTATCTAGGTATCTACTTATTTTCATAGTATTCAGATTTCATTATTGTCTTTGTTTCAGTCTAGTTTCATGATTGATTTTGTATTGTATTACTCGTACTTCTGAAATCGATCCTATTGTTATTGCTAAAAATATCTCTCCATCTGCTCTTCCATGTGGCAAAATGTCCCCTTCGTCCCACGAGTATCTCTAAAAACGCAAATCAAAATATCATACAAAGGTTTGCAAATAAAAAATGATATACGAAATTCAATAAAAATTCAAAGAATGTTTAAATGTCAGCAGTTCTGTTTTGATCAAATGTCATAGTGTGTTGTTGTATTTGAACACATTCCGTCAGTCATTATTATTTGGTGATTTTCTTTTTGAAAACATTGATTCGTAAATATTTTGCCAGGAGAACAGGAAACAGCGTTTCTGTGCGCTGTCGGCTTATGTATTTTTGAACTCGTAGAGTTTTACGGTATTTTGCGGTGAAAGAGATGATTGGAGGCGTTGTGCAATATAGATGTGAATGGTGAATCCTTGGAGAAGTATGTTCGCGAGAGATGGGAAGGCTAATAAATATACTGATAGGCTATCAAAGAATATTTAAAAGAAGTGTATTGAGAATATTATGTCGTGCAAGGGGATGAAAGAAAAAGTCGTGGAAGACTTCGCGCAGTCGAGTAAATAAAATGTATTTTACATAATATCCTCACAGGAAACCCCGAGGAAAATAATTTCCCTTATGGCCTGTGTCATCTTTTGGGAAGCTGTGAGGAGGGTATTTTTTACAAAAGGAAGGCGAGGAAGTTCTGGAAAGGAGGGATGTGTAGGAATGAGGTCACCAAAGGCCGTTTCCCTCAAAACTTTTAGTAGATACATAATATATCGGAACACGTGTTCATACACCTGCGTTTGTCCTGATAATATACAATGCTAAATGCGAAATATTAGAATTTTTATGATATTTTAAACACATTCGTGTTTTACTGAAAGTTTATTAGAAAACCTATCCATACAATAGTTATAGGTCTGCAATGCCATTTTTAACCGTATTACAAATAATTTGAAAAGATTCTTATTAATTTAGCAATATTTTATTTCAGTTAGTTTTCTCCATATATCACTGAGGGGAATGGCATAAAAGTTGTTATAAGGTTTCATGGTTTTACCCTTTGTGGGATCCTATTAAAACGTGACGGCAAATAATGAGAAATATGTATGCAACCTTTCGAACTTTGTTTTATTGTTTAAGAAAGTCTGCCTAGTTGTGAGTAATTGTGAAATCTGTTTCTTAATGGGAAGGTGTATCGATATATGAATGTCGATGGGAAGGTAAAATAGCAGTAGCTACGTAAAGAAGGGAGAGGAATTATGACATTTATGACAAAATAATGTTGAAACGAGAAGTTATATTGCAGAGTTGTGATTGTCCCAGTTTATATAGACAGGCGGTTAGTATATTCGAGAATCTTGTATTGATAAAAAAAATATTCTTGTAATTTTTTTTCTGTTTTTAAGTATCAAGGGATATTACAATGGTAGGATTTTGTGAAGCTGAAATTTTATGTAAAGAACACATCAGAATAAAGACCAGTTGCAGCATAATGAACAAAAAAATATATTTACAGTAGAAACTCTTTAACTATACCGCAGCCAAGTGGGGGAGTAGGTAGTACCCAAAATTACTATCCTCCTTATATTAGCTTGATTATTTGACATATCATTTTAGTATTTTACGTATTACTGCGCAAATACATTAGTTACCATTAATAATTGACTGAATAATTGGAATTTCTATAGTTTATAAGCCCATAAGACAGAAAAATGCATGGGGTCGTCGGAAGACTCACTTGGTTACAGACTTTTGTTTGGCATCTTGGCCTGTCGAGAGTTAAAATAACCTTTTTTTGTCTGATGTCTGATTTCTTGACACAATTTTGAAAATAATAATTTTTTGCTCTAATAAATACTATACAGTGGGTTGCCATATTAGTAGGGACACCTATGGAGAATGTGTTTTTCACACTTTGTGTTCATAAAACACAGATGTTTATGATTTTAGGTGCGGTTATTATTATTTATTAACAAGGATATTGAATTTTGAAAATTTAAAAACCGTTTTTGTCCTTAATCTAATTTTTTTTTAAATTATTATTTTTAAACATTATCGAACAAAAAGTTAATATTTCGTAATTTCGCCTTTAGCCGCAATAACAGCTTGTACACGCCGTGGTATACTCTCAATGCACAATTTTGCAGTAATCTTTAGGTCAGGACAATGATGCCACACCCAGATGAGGGTTTAGATGAGCTGCTGCTTTGTTATGATCACCTCCTTGGCAATCTTCCTCTTGGTCAGCTCCTACAGGTTTTCAATAAGGTTCATGTTAGGGGAATTCCCCGGCCAAGGTAAAACCTGCACATTTTTTCAGCCAGGAATGCAGTGACAGTCCTGGCTTTATGAAAGGGTGCGGAGTTGTGCATAAAGACATATTCCTGGTCACCAGGGAGCCATTCTCCGACTTGAGGCAGTAATCGATTTTCGAGTATTTGTCTGAACTGATCCTGCCTCATAGTCCCTTGCACGATGTGGAGGCGCCCCATCCCTTTGGAAGAGATGACTGACCACACCATGATACTGTTAGGGTGTTTGATCGTCTCTACAAGGTAGTCCGGATGAAATTTCTCTCCTGGGCGTCGTCGGAAGAACGATGTTTTTTCCAACAAAATTCGGAATATGGACTCGTCAGAGAAGCACACCCAAAAAAGGGCAATAATCAAACTAATGGAATTTTTTTAAAGCTTGAAAAGTACAAAAATGTTAATTACCATATTCCAGGTCTCTATAGTTATGTTTTGGTGTGCGTTGGCCCATTCCAGTAGTTTTTTCCTCATATCTACTGTGAGGCGAGGTTTTTTAGCTGGCCGATGACCAATGAGGTTCTCCTCAGCCAATCTCCTCTGGACTCTCCTTTGGGAGACTTCGATATCTTATTAGTTGATCATCAAGGTCAGACGAGCCACACTCTTTTTGCGGTTTTGGAGACAGACGTCTTTGATTTTGCGGTCAGTACGAGGTGTAGTGATTCGTTTTCTGCCACATTTCCCATAGTGATCCAATTCAAGGGGCAGGTTTTGATTGATTTTCTAATTTATCCTGTTAACCACAGACTTAAAAATAGTTGTAATGGCTGCTATTATCCTTTGGGAATGTTGATTGTTTAACAATAGTGTCTTCACTTCCGGAAATTTTCTTGGGGACGTGTCTGATGACCTAGCCTTACTGAAAAAACAGAAAATTGGACTAAATATGGAAAAACTATTCACTGAAATAAGATATGAAAAAAAAAATTACAAAATTAATAAATAATTAATAATTACTTACATTTTTGTACAGCTCAACTGTTTAAACTCGTAAATATAATTATTATGTATATTTATTTACCAGAACTTTAATCACGCATTTTCACAAAAATGCTGGCCACGTGGAAAAAACCTTAAATTTTCGAGGGATGTGGCAATTTCCAAGTGTTGCCACTTATTAAAAGTGTCAGTGGTGATACCAGCAACAAAAATAACGAAGGAATGGCCATCATATCCAAGTTATTTAGAAGTAGAGACAACGTAAACATAAAAATCAGGAAATATTGGAACTGTCCCTATTAATATGGCAACCCACTGTAGGTAGGTAATCTATCGCTTGTCTGAATTTTTTACATTATCACTTCCAATTTTGATTCGAAACAAATCCGAGTTCATCGCACCAGACAGACATAACTCCGATCTAAAATTGGAACCGTGAATATTGTGACTACATATTGTTGCCTAACTATATCCACCAATGGAAAACTCTGAAAGTCTATGGAATAAACTTTCAGAGTTTTTCATTGGTGAGTCTATGGAATAAACTTTCAGAGTTTTTCATTGGTGTATAGTATAATAAGTAGGCTCCAAATGAGAATTGCACTTTCTTACGTATTGGCATATCTATGGTTTTCAGGATTTGTTTTATACAAAAAGCCCGAAGATATATCTAGTGAGTGCTTGATTTATGCCTGCAACCGAATTTAATGTTTTTGACGATGTTTCAACGAGTAGTAGTCGTAGTTGAGATTCAAATCCGAAGAAATTAGGTGAGAGTAGGTACATATAAATTCGAACAAACCTTTACAAATAAAAACATACAATTAGGTTAGGTATCTTAAACGGTTAAACGTTGCGAGAAAATACAGTTTCCGAATGAAAGAGTTTTAAATCCCATGGATAAAAAATATTTAAATTTTGAGATTAAATATACGACTATGGTTAATGTGAGGGTTTGGTCGGTTACTCGTCTGAATGGGCAAGTGAAATATTTTTTTTGAAAAAAAAATATTCACTTACCCAAAAAAAAAAAACAACCAAAAAAGTCACCGGAGACCAATATTTCGCTAACATTATTTACCTCAAATGATGTCAGGAATCACTGATAAGTAAGTCAAGTAAAACACATAACACCCTGTATATATATGAATGGACAGTTGAGTGGCTGCCATCCGCCAGTGGGGCCCTGCGTCCAAACATGGCATCGGCCACATTCCTCGGCCGGAGTTCCTATGACAGAGAAAGCCTTCCTCCATACCAATTTCTCCGCGTTGGCTGAGAATTGCCAGGTTTCCCATGCAATGACCACTGACCAGTAACTGCCTACCTGGCCGGCCTCTTTTTTCATTAAAATGCACATAAACAAACAGTCAATTTTATAATGTATCAAGTTTCATTAAGATCATTATTTTATTGGTAATTTTGTGTACAAAAGGAATCAATTCAAAGATACTTTGAGTTTATTTGAACTAGAGTTGCGTAGGACACACTTACAAACCGACATTAGTATTTTTGATAATAACGGAGCTCTTCAAAATTTATATTCAGAAGCTTTTTTTTTTATAATTCACATTACTTTAATAAACATGTTTTTCATTTCGTACGTGCATTCATGTCAAGCTCTAAATTTGCATAATTGTTATTCTTGATGGCTCAAAAGTGGTAGGATTAGAGCTAATTAATTTTATTGACTGTATCTATCAATAAAAAAATCTGAACAACCAGGTTCTTCATAACAATCATATCATTACCTTCCCCTCGCTCATTTCGTTCCGTAAAATGAAACAGGTACAAATCGAAATCGATTACCTAGATACTGACCTACTAACAAGTAAAAATCTGGAATGCATTCTCATTTTTACAACCGGTGTTCCGTTTTAATGTGTGGCACCGGTTGTTATTCTCGGTGTCGAGAGAGATCGGAACATTATTATTTGAGGCAGGCCCACCGCGTGTACACACGTGTACTTTACCTAGATATATCAAATTAAAAGACTTTCACTTACTCTCTACTATTATCCTCTTGATCAGTTGGTCAAAGTAACCACGTTGGCCTACGGTACCTACTTGCCGGCGAGGGACACACCTGCTGCCTGCTGCAACGGTAATTGTAACTACTAGCGCTAGGCGAGAGTCTAACGAAACCGCCAGACACCTGGGCATATGATGGTGTGGTTCATTTCAAGAGATACGTTTTATTAGAGACATTTCGTATAGCTGTAATTCAGATTAATATCTGAAAAATAACCCTTTTTGGTAAACTTTGGTAACCCTTTCAGCACCACACATAGAAATAAATCGACTTTTGCCCTCACGATAAATTGCAGGCCTTAACAACTCCAGAAACGTCCTCATCATCGAATCCCGCCAGACCTCAGGATCGAGCGTCGAAAAACATTGGAGAAAAATATTGGCCCCCATAATTATCGCTCCGATATACCAATAAGCTTCAAGAAATGAAAATGTTTTATGATATCACTCTCCATTCTATATATTTCCTTTTATTTTTTCTTATGTTTTATTGGCTTTATCAAACTTACATTTTATATTTTATTTTATTTGTACTTACTTGAATCTCTGTATATGACATTGTAGTTATATTTTATGGAATGTGTGGGATTGCACTCACCTCCCCACATTCTGGAATAAATATTATTATTATTAATAAAACTTCAATTTAAGATTGTTTTATCGATTTCCCTTGATAATATATCATGACGATACATAGAATTTTCGTTGTAATGAAAAAATAATCATCATGATAATATATTCGTAATTTTCCAAAAGTTTATCAGGAAACCGTTAAATTGTTAATTCATTCGTAAGAGCCTGCATTCTCGTTTTTAATCGGAATTTCCAATTATTTTAAGAGATTCATAAGAATACATTATCAATAGTCATTTTTACTCCGTGCACTTTTGTTTCCATATAATAGATCATATTTTATGCTTGAAAAACATTAAATAATTATTTGATTTTGTACGAATTATTTATTTTTGTGCCTCAAAGGGTTGTTTTTTATTAGCAAGGGAAAAACCTATCACACAAACTATTGTTTAATTTTAAAAATATTGATTTAACATGCATAAATATAAAAATAACATAAAAAACAAACAAACATAATAATGAATCTCAGTCCAAGCAAAACAACCGAAACGGGATCTGTCATTGGAAATGGGATATTTACGGTATCTGTCGGTGGCCTAAGGATTGCAACCTATCAAAAAAAATAAACCTCATTAGTCTTCAATAGCCATGCAAAATACAGAGTTATTTTTTTTACAAAATCAAGAGTATTTTTTTTCATATTCCTGGGGAAGAACTCTAGGTATTGAGTGCCTATGTTTGAACCGCTATTTATTGAATCTTTCAATCAATATTGAATATCTCGCTCTAGATTCCACAAAAATAGTCCTTTAAAAGTTCGTATGAGAAAGGGTTAACGACACCGTAAAAAAGCTACAATTTTTTTATTTTTAAATATGGTTTTAAACGTAATTTTTCATGATTTGCCCGTGTATCTGGGGAAGCACTCGTTAGACGTTGTCGTAAAAGATACACATTTATTTCTTTTTTTATTGCCCGTACAGAATATCTACTGCTAAAACTTGCATGTATTTGAAGCATGTTTCGGTACTTATGTAACTTAAAACGACAAAAAATGAACTTGTGTACATTTTACGTTTTTTCCCATTACTTACTTTTTACTATCGAGGACAGCTTCTTTCATGTAATATTATGTACGCTGTACGCTGGATTTCGAGTCTGAAGTTTTCGAATTTTATCTCCGTCGAAGCGCCGACATTATGCTACGTATACATTCGGGATCCGAACTGCCGAACTGAACCTCAACTTATGGGAAAGGAACAAAGCAACCGCAAAGGGCGCGAAACGCCGCTTGCATTTGCTCGTTCCTTTCCCGTAATTCGGGGCTCAGTTCGCGTTTCCGTTCTCAAATGTATACGTACCATTAGATTTCGACTAAGGAGTGGGGGAATGTTTTTTATGCTAATTTGAATCGTCAATTTTAATTTGGGAGGCGGTTATGGGTACCATTTATTAGATAACTAACAACACTGTCATATGTCACCCCATGTGGTTCGTTACGTTTGGTGACTTAGCAGGGGTGCTCGGGTTCAAGGGGGGTGAGGTTTGTCGAGGTCTTGACAAACTCTGACAAAGTCTCGTCCGCCTACTGCTTGGCGGGCCGGATCGGAAGACACTGGTTGAGGGAGACCCGACCGCACCGCAGTTGGCGAAATGGACTCATACGTCCGTCCCTCCTGAACAAACTGACCCCCAAGACTCACCCCTCATACCTGTTTCCTTCCCAGAACATCCTCTCCTTTATTTAATTAATACTCTGCACACAGCATCCCCACAGATATAGACAAAGGCCATTATGGAAATTACTTCAGTCCGTTTTATGTAGATAGATTTTCAATCAAGTTTACTGACCTCTAACTCTACATTACTCGTATCTCTGTATACATTGTCGCGACCTCTACCAAGTTCATGCAGAACGCAAGAAGTATCTCGTCTCTTGCACCAGCAGTGCTTGCAACTAGTACCCAGTCACGGTCTTCACCTGAGACAGGTCTGACAAAGCCATCATTAGAAAGATATAACAGAAAGCAGTCAGAATCGAAAGTTGATCTTGCAATAAATCTGTGGAGTCACCACCGGCATCGGCACCAAGGAGTCAATGCTTGCGAATAAACTTGACCGGTTTAAAATTAAGCAATCGTTATTGCGAATATTATCCATCGATACAAATTCGCAAGGTTCCCAATAACCGTTAAAAAATAACTCTACCTGAAATTATTTTGAGGGTTATTTTCGATGAACGTTTATAGTAGTCCCAACTGTCTGTAGCCAGTGAGCCAGCCTCACAACATCCCCAATTGGGGTATTTTTAGGGCTGAAGATAGTGGCGAGCGGAAGGAGATGGGGAAGAGGAAGGTGTAGGGGGAGTACCTGGCTATTCAGATCTGATCACCAAACACTGCTAAATCCATTTCAAGCAACGTTTCAATTCTGATACTGAGAGTATCTTCCACTCTGGAACGTGCCGCAAAGATACTATATTTTATTTCAAATGAATAAATTGTGAAATAAAACCAGTTCATCAAATAAAGTTTACTAGCGCACGCCGGGATTTGAACCAGCGACCTTCGGATTGCTAGTCGAGAGGTTTACGACTCGACCACGGAGTTGTTAACATAATAATTTCTTCCATTATTATTCCAATTTTGCCATCACGTGTATAACACTGGATGATGAAGAAGAACTATTCAATTCAGCAATGGTTGAAAAAAATAAAAGTCCTGTTCAGATGCTTTCGTGAACATCACGCTTTAGAATAATATTCATAAAAAATATTAATAATTTTATCTCAGAGACAGTTCGTAGTAGTAAGTACCCACCCAAATTCCTGTCTTACGGAATTCGAATGCGACGTAATGTAAAATCACGTGTCTTTGGTTTGAAAATTCGATCGCTTAATGAAAAGTAAGAAGTCACATTATAAATAATAGAAGTGCAAAATCTCTTACTTACGAACCGCTTTTCGGAAATGGTTTAAATTGCATTATGTGACAAATGAAGTTCATTAAATGATGACCAGAAAAAAAAATTGTAACCGAACTTCACAAAATAAAATAACACGTATATTAAGTAATTACACTCAATTGGTCACCATGAAACAGGCAGCCGCCTAGTATGGTGATTCATTATATCTACTTTATGTAAATTTCAAAACAATGTAACATGTATTAAATAAATAAAAAATAAAAATTTTAACGATGTTTTTTTCTCTATAAATCAAGCCATCTGGGAGTGCCTGATTTCGCCCGATTTGAATCGAATGTTACACCCCGAGGTGAATCGCTTTAGAGATAAATATGACAAAAAATTATATTTATACCTTTATATTATTAGACGGTCCCGAAGAATGTTCAAATTTGTAGTTTTGCAGTAGAGCTGTTTAATGTTTCGTTTCTGTCTCATTTTTACTGTTTTTGAGAACAAGAAATATAGTGTTGTTTGAAATATGATTTAAGATTTTCACGGCCAAAATTATTTTTGTTATTTGTTTTTGGGGTATTATGCCGTGTTGCGCTAACTCTTTCTTTAGCCAACGTTTCGGACAGCATTGCAGTGTCCATCATCAGGGCAAATGTGTTATTTTTCAAAGATTTAAGATTTTCACGGCCAAAAGTATTTTTGTTATTTATTTTTGGGGTATTATGCCGTGTTGCGCTAACTCTTTCTTTAGCCAACGTTTCGGACAGCATTGCAAAAAACAAATAACAAAAAAAAGTGTTGTTTGATATTTTGCATTAACCTATTTATTTAATTGAAGAAATATATCAACAAAAACAATAAAAATCCAGAAACGAAACATTAAACACCTCTACTACATTATTCTTGAGGACCGTCCTGCAATATGTTCTAGTATTCTTGTAGTTCGACCCACAAATCAAAACCCTTCCATAACTCACGACATCTGTGAATATCTGTTTTTATTTATTTTATGACGATATATGAAAGTTTTTTGAAGTGCCCCTGAAGCGACATTTCAAATTTCCTTTGTCAGAACGAGTCAATTATTGTTATTATAGGAGGTATTTAAATTATTTTTTGGTTAAAGCCTAATACGTCTGTGCGCCTACAGCGTAGCACTTTGAAGATTGTCATTATTATTGTGTACCATAGCACTGTCTGTCTGTCTGTCAATCATCACCTGTACGGTCATTTCCTTCGCCTCTCGGTGTAATTGAACTTTCATTTTGTCTCGGTTTTATTAGCCGATTGTTGCTGCCATCCATTTGATCAAATGATGCAATTAAAATGCAATGGAATTATGGAAATGGCCGTTTGAATAGTTCTTGTCTGCTTTCTAAAAATCCACTTGTGTGGAAAGTGGAATTAAAGTTTGATTGGAAAACGATCATCATTGTAACGTTTCAGATTATATCGTTCAACTTTGTTTGATTGACTCTTGTTATCATTCATTTAACAACTTTACTCAATAAATATAGGAAAGGTAAGAATAGAAGGGTAAGTGAAATAACATTTTATCTTTAGTTTTAGATTAAAAAAATCAACGATAATTACCTAGGACGGGTTGTTTCACAATTCAAATGTAACATTGTTATCAAATGGCCATTTAGCGCCATTTTGACAATTGAAAGGTCCCCGTTAAATGCCGATTCTAAGTCCGTTTAAGCTTTTGACAAATTGCGATCATAAGAAGAATACAATTATCATGTTGTTAAACTTGTCAGCTTATTGCAATTTGATAGAGACCTTTTAAATGTAAAAAAAAACACAATATGGCGCTGAATAGCCATTTGATGCCTTTGTCAGTTTTGTCAATTGTGTCAATTGTGTCAATCAACGTGAATTTCTGCGAAACAACTGGGTCTCAATAACTGATGCCTTAATAATGCTCAATGATGTATTTACTATCTTTGTATTGCGACTTTGGTTGACTGAATCAGTAAATAATAACTTAGGAAGTGACGATAGAATTTTAAAAGAGGCATTGTCTCTCTCTGCCTTCGTTTGGAAATCACGACTGTTTGCTAATTATAAACGCTGTATCTACAGCTAAAAAGTAATTTCGCATGCCTGTATTCGATATTCATGCGGCAATTATCCGTAGCCAAATACATACAAAGTTCGCATTCAAGCTAATAGGCACATTTATTTTAGAGCACCTGACCGGCAATCAAAAGTCTGCGGGTTCAATTTCCGTCGGCGGCATGTATTTTTTCTCGGAAGATTTTTTCAATTTATGTAGGTGTTTTAGGCTAGTATTTATTGCTTAAAAATAAAATGTTATCCTTTGTGCTATGCATTATAACCTTGTCTCGTAAAATCTAGTTTATCTTTAAAAATAATTTATTTTATTATTCAGATGTATTTTTTAGAGTCTTTAACGGTTGAGGTATTCAAAATAGACTCAGATTACAAGCATTGTATTCTATTACAATCTAACCTTATTGTAATGACATATGGCGCCACTACTGTTTGACATTATTAGCACGTAGTTCTTTTTCAAAGTGACCTTACATTTATTTTATTTAAATATAACAGAATTCAAGTTATATCAATAAAGAATGTTATATCCTCATATATATATATATATATGTTAAGAGAATATATGACACAAATGCGAATGGTAGCAGAAATCGGGCCATGCCAAGAGTCAGAATAATAGAAGAGTATGTATGAGACGATGTATGAATGTGAATGAGGCAAGAGGTGTGTGCCAAGACCGAGTTGTTTGGCGGTCCGTTCTCTCTACCTACCCCTGCGGGGAAACGGCGTGATAGTTAGTTAGCATTTCTCTAATAATCTAGTGCTTATTGCATAATAGGAAAATGATCACAATAAATGCAAGTAGGTACCTGCATTATTTTGATATGCATATTACGAACTTCAAAAATGGACACTGCAAGTTTGTCCAACATCCCAAATGCAACATTATTTATATTTAAAGAAAAATAAAACAATAATTTTGTAAACATTATTTTATTCATTTTTATTATTTTTTTTATTTTATTTTATTTTATTTCATACTATTTCCGATCAGGTTTCGCCACCAAAGATTTTAGTAGAGTAGATACTGAAGAGCTTTCGGAGATTTAAGATTTTGAACCAACGAACAATTACTTTTTAAATTATAATGTCATATCACAAATAATGTATTTGCTTTATATGAAAATGTACTGATAACACTGTTGGCCGTGCGAATAACATATCTTATCTGATCCCAAGATGGGAATAACATATCTTATCTGATCCCAAGATGTTCCAAAAAGAAAATCTGGCCCCGTTAACCTTTTACCAAAACACGAACCTTGTGCTACGTATACATACGCAGGCCGAACTGCCGAACTGAACCTCGACTTATGGGAAAGGAAAGAAGCAACCGCAAATGGCGCGAAACGCCGCTTGCAGTTGCTTCATTCCTTTCCCCTAATTCATGGCTCGGTTCGCAAATGTTCGCAAAGGCTCGTAACGAAAATTGTTACATACAAAAACATGAATCATTATTGACTTGACTAGTGATGGATGAAAACATCCGATTCCGAAACATTAATAATCGAATCATGTTTCGAATTGTTCGTTGGGACATGATTAAGGTGGAAACACATTATTAAAACCCGACGCGACCCGATGAAACGCGATGCGTGTTGTTGAGTCGAATCAAATGTATTGTTTTCTTATGACCAGAATCACACTATGAACATCCGACATGGCATCGCGTCGGATGTTCATAGTGTGATTCTGGTCATAAGAAAACAATACATTTGATTCGACTCAACACGCATCGCGTTTCATCGGGTCGCGTCGGGTTTTAATAATGTGTTTCCACCTTTAATGTTGATTTGCATCTCGAAAAAAACACTCTACTTTTTTTTTCTGGAAAAAAACGATAAAATTTTTTTAGACGTAACACCATGTGTCACTAAATATATCGATCGTATCGAAATCATATACATACTTCGAAATGTTTCCAAACATGTTTAAATTTATTCCTAGAGTTTAAAAGGTTCGATTTTTAAAGTAATCGATATTTCAACAATTTATATGGCGATTAATGCCCATCACCGATTAACGAATATTGGTTTTATTATGTCAAGCTGGTGAAAGCGGGTGGAACTTGGCTCATATGCTCCAAACAAGTCCAAAGTTCCTAATACATTATTTGTTTTTGGGTTGTTTTCTTGCTATCACCTCTAAGTGGTTTACCGGGGTGTGAGCAAGTCTACTGTCTACCAATGGATCTATATTTATAGATTTGACATTTACAGTTTTTTCATCGTTTAAACCTTTAATGTTATGTACAAAATAATATCAATGACAAACCTTTGCACCCATCTTGAATAATACGATATTTGATGAGTCTATTATATAGTCAATATTCAATAGCATTTTCCTACTATTTGTTTAGTGTAATTTTACATTGATATTTTTGGTTAGTGAAAAAAGAGCAAATAGCACCTAAATTTAAAATATAATTTTCAACGCAAACAGGAGATGGAGCAGTGAAACCACACTGGATTGGATAATATGTTACTCGCAAGTTACTTTTTAAATTATTCATATTTTTAATATTTGAATTTCAATTTTGTTTATGGTAATGAATGAATCTTGGAAGCGGAAATTAACTCACTCCCCGACATCCGAACGAGCTGAAACTCTGCAGATAGACTCGTTGTCGATGACAATGCGTTCTATCAACTTTTGGTGGCAATCGCGTACGCACGCGGACATATAAGCACATCTCTGAAATCGGATGACATTACGGAAGTTAATATACGAAATAAATATCGGTCTTACCAGTTCGGCATTTTGCGTGGATGGTAGAGTTGTCGAATCCAGTTCCTGGCTAGAAAAACTCAATCCTCAGTCAAACCGTTTTTTAATAAAGATTTTTTTACATTATCCCCACACAGGAGGCCTTGCGGAAAATAATTTCCCTCAGGGACTTTTTCATCTTTTTTCAAGGAAAGGAAGGAGAGGAAGTTACGGGAAGTTAAAGGGTACGAGTGTTGGGTAGGAATCTAGGGATCTAGGGAGTGTGTCCGAGTTACGGACATATGAATATATATCTCCACTGCGGCGCAAGGCGTCGCACAGTGGGCTGAAAATCGCCTTTCATAGACATAGAGACTTGAATTTTCAAGGGTATTTTTTTTGGCTAGAAATGGATTCTGCTGATCATTACTATGCTATAAAATTTCGTACGAAGCAATTGCGTGTACAAATGAAGGAGTTATCATTTTTTTAAGAAAAAATTGTATGGCACTGACATTAAAAATGAGGCTATCTCTGGAATCATAAGGTTGGCCATTCTATCCTTACACACAGATATACTACTATTTATTCGTATTTTTTGACATACTTCGTATTGTGGCGCAACTTGCGATTTTTTTTTAAAAACCCTCAATTTGAAAAAAAAACTTTTTTATGTTGATGATTCATTTTAATGCTTAAATGCTTTACATATGAGTATGCTTTGTCTAGTTTACAATATTTTATTTACACTGCAACCCAAAATACTGTGTCGGGTCGAGAGACCAGTTTTTTTATTATATATGTAATAAAAAACAACTTTGTTTTGTACTGGTTTATTTTTTAATCAAAGATGTTTAAGGTACATGTAAAATAGGTTTTAAATTTGGTTTTCATATTTGTTATGTTAATACTACACTTCCGTGGAAGAGTTTGCGTTGGTTGGTTGGTTGGAAGATGAGTGTACAATATTGCAGTAAATTATTAATTCGGGTTATTCTATATGTGCTGTAGTAAGTACACTGGAGTTAGAAATTTATGTATGGTAAATGTGATATTATTTGCGTTAAATGGGAAACAAATATTTAATATAGTGGGATACGTAGAACTTTTGTATTTTGTAGTCACATTTAGAATTTTTCTAGTGATGAAATAAAAAATGAGCTTTGCAGCGCTTTGAAATATTTTTCTTAAATTTAAACACAATCACTATTTATTTAGAGCAAAGTAATACAACCGGGAGCATAACTACATAACCTGCCTATATTGACAGGTTATGTATATTTGAGTTCTTGTTTAGCTTAATAATTCTAGCATAATAATTTCTGCCGACCTTGGTTTAACATTTAATGAAAAACACATTTCATAGTCACCACACACGCCGAGATCTCCGAGAGATAATCACCAATAACGCGATGAATGCATAAATCCATGCAGCATCAGTGTGTCCGCCTCTTTAATCAACTCCAGAGATGATGAGATGTTCCATGTCTGAATATGTCAGTAAATATTTATTCAACGATTGTCATTTTTATTTCCCAACTTAAATTTGAGAGATAGCGGCGCAAACACTTTGCATTTTTAACCGTGACATTTTGTTTCTCAGATGTTGATTTAATACGTGGTCATAGAGCACACAATACTGTCTCCGTATTCCGTATCTCTTCGAGATGTGAAATGCTACGTGCTTACTTCGGCTTATGCAACCAAACCACTGTCATCAGTCATCCGAATACAATGATCTATCAACATATTAACATCTGTGTTTGTTAACTTCCCTGTGTTGTCTTTAAACATCACTTCCAATCACATTATTTGCTAAACTGAACAGAAATCATCCTAAACATTTGAACATAGATCTGGTTTTCTAGTAATAGACAGATCATACAATGGCTATATTTCTCACAATTTTATGAGACAGTCCCTTTTCCAAAAATGGTGATGCCTTTATTTTAAATATCTCCATGAATTATTTTTTTTGTGTCGGTTGATTGACGCTGCAGATGTTTACACAATTTTATTTATTTTGATTGACATTTAAATATTGATCTTTGATAAACACGCCTTTATCGTCGCTGTGGACTTGTAATACATATATCAAGTTTGCGTATTTTATTTGTGATTACTTTACCTACATGGGGACTTATTTTAAAGAAGCAGTCAAACAAATTAAAGATCGTGTTTTTATTCTAATAATATTATGCACAATCCATACGAGATCCCGTACATCATTAATTTTAATCCTCTGTCATAGTTTACTCTAACGCTTGATGTGAATTTAATGACTTTGTTGTTTTACAATCACACAATCCAATCTAAAAAATAGATATCAGTCAAATTTTATTTTCCAGCTGTAGTTTTTGTATTCGCTGAAGTGTCAACATTAAATTAAGTATTCATCACAATCTTCTAAATTGGACTGTCATGCCGGCGATGGTCTCTGAACCTGCGAACTTGCGTCCGTAGGCGGCCAGCTAGCACCGAGCATCAAGCGGTCTTCCCACCATCGTCGCTTGTTGTTACTGTTATAATACATGCTTAACGTTCATAAATAATGTATATTCATACGTAATATTCGTAACAATCATGCCCATCCTGCGGTACTTGGGACCTCGATCCCCCAAAAGACACGTCTGTTGTGGCAGAAGTGGGAAGCTGTGTTGGGTGTGTACCAGCAATGTACTGAGGTAGTATGGAATACCGCTGACAGATCGGTTGAAATGTTTCTTTCTTATGCATGCATCGTTAATGAGAAAGAGGGAGAGGATTCAACGGAATGAATCGGTCAGAAGTCCCGCCCAGCCGGCGCTCTGGGCGGCCCTTCCTCCCACACTTAAACCCTCACACTCTCCACTTCTAGACTTGTCCTCTTCCTCCGCATGGCCTCCAATAGGCGGGCGCGGCTGTGTTGCCATGCTAACATGATAATGACTGGGAATTATCTATAACATTTTTAAATACAGTTAATCCATCAATCTTTGACATAATAACACACCCCCTATTGAATACAATATGCAGGAGATATTGAACACGACGCGTTCCGGTATTCATAAACCTACGGATCGCCTTTCTTTATTCATGCAGTATACGAGTTACCAGGTAACACGAACGGTACATTTGCGATCAATTCAATTATAAATTTAAGCTGCTAAGTATATTTTAAGTTCACTTCTTAATTTCTATACAAGATTAAATTCTTTAATTTATAATTACATCGTGATGCTAAGCCACTAACGACTAAATAGTTATAACGGTCGTGTTGTCGAATTTCTTGATTTTAGGAAGTTAGAAAAATAGATTTATAGACAGAATCAATGGCTCGTTTACTATCGTGGGTAATATTAAAACGATCCAATTATCATCTGTCTATACATTAGGTACCGCCCCACACATTTTTATCTCGGTCGGTGGGTTTTAGTACAATACTACGGGCACCACATTGTAGCTCGGTTATAAATTCATATTGTGGCTTGTGGTATTGCTTACATCTGGGTTCACATTGAAAGAAAGTGATTTGACTGAATTATGAATATACTGCTTGTACCCCGTACCAGTAATTAATTTCATTTTGATTTGGTCACCTAAAATAATGTACTTACATAAAAAAATACGTAGAATATCTTACAATAATTAATTAAAAATTCATGAAAATTGTATAAATTACTGTTATATTATTATTTTCCTTGCGTCAATTGCGTATACCTATTCACCCCTGTGACCTGTTAAAAAAATTCCCAGAAATTTGACAGTGGTTTTGACAAAAAGGCCAAGCATAATTTTAACAATTTTTTTTTCTTGAAATTTTTCCACTGTCCGAATAAAATAAATACAATGTATAACTTGCTATTTCAAGGGAATAATTCTTTCATTTTAATATATTGAGTACTTAGACTGCTTACATTTTGGCATTGAATGTGAATAGTATTTAGAAAATAAACACATCTTAAATATTCCCAAATATTAAGTCCGAGGTCGGCAAGCAAATCTCTGAACGACGAATCCTTTTCTTATATCTCCCTAGTATACGTGTATGATGATGGCATCTACAGGGTGTCAGGGTGTGCGCTAACTTCGGGGTTGATTCTACGTGATAGTACATGTAAAAAAGATGGATAAGTTTTTTGCGAAATTTCGACGTTTTATGGTAGTTTTTAGGTAAAAACAGTTGAATTGTTTTCATATGGAAAAATAAACATTGTAATTTCGAAAAAAGTTATTTATCTTTTTTACTTCAACCATCACCTAGAATCACCTCCAGAAGTTAGTGCACTTTACCCCCGTATGTTAATTTAGGTTAGCCTGGAATAGTCAGGAGGGTATTGTAAAGGATTTTTCTGACCTGTTAAGGATAACTGGGAATGCAGCGTACTTGTACCATGTGGTTGCATAAGTTATGTATAAAACACCGATAATTCACCCAAAGTAACTTTTGCCATTTCTAAACGCGTCTTTCTTTGTCCGCGATATTCTATCTCTTACGTATGCTTTTTCGTATGGCTACTTTTTCCGCACCTTTAGGTACCTAACGCAACCGGAACCATTTTCAAATTCTCGGGTAGGCAATCTACGTGCCACGATCAAATTAAAAATATCAGGCAAAAGGGTAAAAAAATACTTGATAAAACCTGAAATGGCTTGGAAATGTAGTTTTTGTAGCCATCACACGCGACTTGCTTCTTAAAGCCTCCTTCGCGGGTAATAATTAAGTAGTTCATAATAACTGCTAACTACTTGCTGGTATGACGACCAGGGTTGTCAATTCGTATTGAACTCCCTAGATTGCGGGAATTTCTAAGATTTTTAAAGATTGGGTATATTGCGGGGAGAACCTTTTTGTGGGGAAAATGCGGGGATTTTGGACATTTCTTGATTATCTTACTACCATATTGGAAAAAATATTCACAATAATTGTGAGAATGTACTATAATTTCGTTTTCTTTGGCAGAATTTTTTTAAACAAATATCTATTTTTAAAGCTTAAACGAAAGAGAAAATCCGAAAATGACTAGATAATAAAAAAAAAATGTGAGCGTCTTATTATTTCATATACTTTTATTTTTTACACCTACACAGACAATTTTACTGTTTCTTATGTTTTATTTTTATTAAGCCCCTAATTTGTCTACAAAATAAATGTAATTATACTGCTACCCGGCTCAGAACAGATATTGTCTAGTGAGTCGGGTAGCGCACATGATTTTGTTAATAACCTTAAATAAAAAAAAAGTAATAGAATTTTGTCTTTGGATTTGGATGCTTTCATTTTGGAGGTAGAATTACGCATGGAACTTGTGGAGAATTGTTATTTTGTTCTCTCCAATTTAGGAATTTTGAGCACATATTGTGGGTATTTTAGAATGTATACATCGGCAACCCTAATAACGACATGAAACTGTATTGTCTGTTTTACAGATTGTTGATTTAGAGTCACAAACAGCTGATAGTTTTAGTTCGAGAACTTTGTCAGCATATTTCCGCTGTCCCGGAACGAAAAGCAACTCCTAATGTGCCCATAAGGATAAGCCGTGAAGTCGACCTATTTTCACAAACTTTCAGCACAGCGTTGTTTTATCTTCACTTTTATTGGCGTTAGAGCCGAGGACCGACCGCTGACACAATGGAGAATGAGGAAAACTTATTGGAATAACGTTCGCGATTAATTTTAATTGCAAGTACCTTGCTCTAAAACACGTTTTTGAGCGATAACCTAAATTTTTTTTTACAGGTAACCGTTAAATGTTTTTGCAGTGAAGATTGTATTTTGTTGCCTCATAAAATAAATCAGGTTTTTTCAGCACATATTAATTTTTTGCATTATTCTTCAAGAATTTCGTGTAATAAATAGGTCAAAAAAATCAGCTTAGTAATAATATTTGGCTAATTTCTATAGCGCCGTTTTAGCGAAAAATCACCCCAAGGGCGCTCTTCATCAACAATAATAATTATTATTGTTGATAACTTAAATTAATTCGTGTTGGAATTTGATGTATTCGGATATTACTGGCATTTTGGCTTATCTTACGATATTTATCAGCTGAAAATAGCTACGTTAACCCAAATATTTCAGGCCGAATAACCACTGCAAATTTCATGACGCCAGAACTCACGTTTTGAGTGGTTTTGCTGCCTCAGAACGCAGATCTGCTGTAGGTATAATTATGATGATTTTTTAAACGATTCCTTCCCGGGAAACAGTTTAAAAATGCTATTCTAATTATTCCAAGGGTCCCTCTTTTTAATAATTTTTTTATGTGAATACTGCGCAATAGTACCAACTACTCCCAACCGTCTGGCGTCAGTGAGACTATGGTATCTCCAATTGGGGTATATTGTGAGACTGAAGGTGGCGGGGAGGGGAAGGAGATGGGGGAGAGGAAGGTCCGGAATTAAAAATAATTGTGAACAGATAAATAAATAAAAAAACTATCAATCGCTTTAAAATTCATATCACCTTCTTAATAATTAATATCTCTTTTGCAATGGGAAATCATTTATTTTATTTTATTTTATTAGGAAATTTTTTTCCTGTCCTTTTATCTGCGGTGTATTGAGAGGTCTCGTGTATTGTGAATATCTTATTTCCGATATGGACGTGATCTCCGGAAATATGAATAATTTGTCTGTCCCGTCGTGTTGGCGGGCAGATCGATGCCAACCAGCCCGCCTGTGTACGGAAGCCAGGACTTGCTCCGCGCCTCCTGAACGTGTTCGGGTCTAATCTGCATAACTGGTAACTGCATGGAGCGACTAAACAAATTGCTTCAACCAAAATTAACTTGTAAAACACGCAGTACCTACTCACACATATGTTGCTAGTTGCAGTGTTGCCAACTCAACTACTTCAAAATATGCTAGAGTGATGGGGAAAATATGCCAGAAATATGCTAAATTCCTTTAAAAAATGCCAAAAAAAGCCAACATAAATTTAGAAAAATGCTAAATTACTAAAAAGCTAACATAAATTTAATTTAGAAATAAAATCAGTGAAGTAAAATATCAATATCTTCATCTTCATCTTCTTCATTAACAGCAGCTGATGTGGAAGGCTGAGAGACGGAGTGGTAACTTTCTTTGGTCCCAATGCAGCGTAGTAAGTACTTCGTCAGGAACAGTGTAAGAATAACAGCACTTTCCTGCTCTCTTTAGGCCAAATCTCACGTACAAAATGGAATTTAGGGTTCTCACCGCCGAACGATTTCGGAGTTTTGTTTTGACCAGACTAATTTGGCTAAATACACGTTCAATGTCCGCATTTCAATGCGGCAATGTTAAAATAGACATTGCAAACTGACATAAATCACCGAAGGGGTTATTATTAGCTGCATCTTTATATTTCATGACTTCATTCCAAAACTCTACAGTGGAAGTCAAGGATTCCCCTTTAATGTGAACTATGTTTCTCCATTGAGACACCAGTTTTTCAATCGATATCATTTTTGTTAGTTAAAAAATTGGTTTTTATTATTTTCATGTTTCTGTAAAAATAAGCCAAATAAATATGCTATATGCTAAAAGCATAATAGTTATGCTGAACATGAGTAATTATGCCAAATTTAGCATATAATATGCTAACTTGGCAACACTGGCTAGTTGCTATGCGCGATAGAGCAAATTGTGAAAAGTAAACGATAAATAAAATAACAATTTAGATACACACTGCGGTGTTTATACTTGTTTCGACGTCTCTACATACGAAAGAATTTATAAACTTTCTGTTAAGGCGATGCAACGCGAGATAATGCAAGATAATGCAAAATCTTGACTGGTGAGTAATAAATTGGTATCGTGTTTGGTTCCCATCCAGGCGTCGTGGGTTCAATTCCTCGGCTGGTCAAGTCCTCCATTACAACACAAGCAACATTTTCCGCTTACTGTGGTGGTAGTAGTATTCGTAACCCGGGGATGTTTCTTTCTTTTTGAATAAAAAAATGTTTTTTTATTGAAAATTTGATTAAAAATATTGTTTTGTTTTTTTTTTTTGTAAATCAACAGTTCATAAAATGGTTCGTTTATAGATGCTTTAATTAAATACTGGGTGTAAAATACGTCTTGGCCTTTGCGATAATCGAGCACTTAGTTATTTTTTTGACCAATTTTTTTGAGCCTAGAAAAAATATCAGGTCTATAAAAATGCTTTGAAGTGCAAAATCTCCTGTTTACGAACCCCTTTTCAGCTATGGTTTTATTGTTTGACTAAGTCCCCTGCATTGCCCGAGCTTTGGGTAGAATTTTTAGAATTAGATGTTCATTGATTTCCTCTTATTTTGAACGTCAAGTGTGCAAAATTTCATCGAAAGGTGGGAAATGGGGATGGGGTGGTTTTTACGAAATTTCATGATACAACCTTTCTCTTGGTTTGAAGGTCAAGTGTGCAAAATTCTATAAAATATCGGAATAAAACTGTAGATTGGTATGAAAATCATATCCGCGCCACCCGCCACATACACTCTTTCTATAAATCGATGTACAGATATAGAAGATGTGTGGAATTATCTTCTATAGATTATGATTTTGACAACGTAAAATAAAACTATGGCTATGTTTTTATATGCATAATTCAAAAGAGGCGACATAAGCGGGAATTTCAACCTTTTCGCCATCTTCGTAAGGAGTGCTTGATTTCGCCCGATTCCGAATGTTACAGTCGAAGTGGATCGCCTTTAAATGAGAAAGGAGTTGATTTGGATGAAAGAAGAGGTGTACCTGAAGTTGTGTGGTTTTATCTAATTCCTGCCTACCTTTGCGGGAATTGAACAATTAGTTACCTATCTTTAATATTTTTCAAGAATGGCCTATAATAATTGTTTATACTTCCCAATAGGTACCTAGTAGATTGCTCGAATAGATGTCGATGGAATGCCCCGTATTATGTGAAACACGTGATTAACCGATTGATCAATAATCTACGTTTTATCTGGTGTCGTACGACATATGAAACTAAGTTTATCGCTGGGGAAATTTGTTTATTATATCAATTATTATCTCCTCTGTGTAGGATTGAAGAGAACAACATTTTATTTTAAAAACATTTTGTATCAGTTAGATAACAATGTCATAGTTAGACATATTAGATAAACGGTGTTAGAAAGAAAATATACCAAGATTTACATTCAAATATATGTCAACCACAGAATAATTAAAATGTGCACCTGTATGAAACCAAAGGTTCCGAACGCAATTTAAGAAAAAAATTATGAAACTTGATTTTATATGAAACGACAAAAAATGAGGTAACAGCATTGATGTATTATACTAGATTAGCCCTGTCTAGCTAAATTCATTTTAAAAATAACGCCACGTAGCGTACGTCACAAATATGGAGATGAACTTAACAACCCAACTCTGTTTAAACTCCTTGTACAAGCGTTCAAACTCGTAAGCGAAACCATGGAGAATTTGTTGTCAGAGGTGTTGTAATATGGGCATAATTCAAATTTAAATATTTGGAAATGGGTTATTTTTGTGATTGAAAAAATGAACCTGCCCAGCATAGCTGAGAAGCAAAATAGCTTACTCTAGACCAGGGGTCTCCAAACTTTTCAGCCGGAGGGCCACATTGACTACTCCAGTGAGTTCGGAGGGCCAAAACTGTTTTAATTTCTAGACACCCATATTTTCGTCCACGGGGGGGGGGGGGGTAAAAGTAAAAAGTGCAGAATAAAATTTCCAGGGATCATATTTCTTCATAAATCAATTCACTCCAATCCCCCAGATATGACGTGAAATCCGTTAAGTTGGCAACACTGCGCTTACGCTAGTGTTCAATTACTAAATTGTGTTGTATTGTATTGTCACAACTGCGACATCTCATGGTTACACTTGTGGACGCAATGTATTGGTGCCCAGTACCTCGCCAATGAACATATATATTCGCACGAAAAAATTCGCGGTGAATTCGCCCCTTCTGATTAAGGTCTTAGCCATTAGTTGTCGCGGGCCTGATTGATGAAAATGGTCATAAGATGTCGCGGGCCCGATGGATGACACTGGCGGGCCGGACACGGCCCGCGGGCCGTAGTTTGGAGACCCCTGCTCTAGACCAACAAAAGGTAAAAACGCAATGCACAGTGCCCATTTCGCATTGCGACACAGTGCGTGGGCCTTTTCATAAATGTGCACGTGAACCAAACCAAAATTGTGTTGGGGTTATTTTTAAATTAATATGCCGTGTCTAGTCTAATTTAGTCTATGGGTAACAGTTATATTTTAGCGTTTAGACGCAAAAACCTAAGATGAGCAAATTTTTAAACCTTTATTTATGTTTGATTACTTTATTTAATATTTCAAAAATTAAATTTTTATTTTAATAATAAAATTTTGAAAGCGTATAAACCTTTAAACCTTTAAAATGATGTCTTAGAAATATCCCATTATTTGTATTTTATTTGAGAAGCGGAAATATACACAAATTCTTCAACTTTCTGACAGCATCTTTAGTAAACGTAAAGGTCAGACGCCCGAAGGGTTAAAACTTTCACATCAATGGCAATGGCCGCCAAGGGAACAATTAATTTAATTTTAACGGAATAACTAAAGATGCATTATTTAACGTTTCCGAAACTGAAGTAGGTACATATGACGGGTTGTTTCAGAGAATTTGAACAATTCTTCAAATTTAATGTTTCAGTTCTGTCTAGTAAACTGGCCTATAGTTATATAATAACAGAACTTGAATAGGACTTTCGATGAACCCGAAAATGAACGTTAAAATTTTATGAATTCTTCAAATTTTATGAAACAACCCATCCTTACTTTCTCACTAACATTTAACTAAAGTGCGTAAAAAGTGTATTTATGTATATTTACCTTATATTTCAAGCCCTGCCCTTTAGATTTTTAAATATTTTTAGTCCCAACGACATGGTGATTTTTATGGAATTTTGGAATGCTCCCGAGGTATCTAAAATAAGCTACATATTACTTATTTTTGAAGTTGTCGCTGAAAGAAATACTATTTTTGAAAACTAGATTAAATTGTCTTTGAAATGTATGCATTTGAAAATTAATTGATCTTTCTAAAAAAATAATTTTCTAATATCAAACGCGAAAATCTTAACAAAAAACCTACCAGGACATTTTGACTCGTAACGTCCATAATTTTTAAATAATTCGATATTTATAAAACATATTCCGTGTAGGTAATTAGTAATAAAACTGACACTTCGCTTTTTATGCCGTTTATACAATAAAAAAAATATAAATAATATTCTAACTTTCAACTGTTATGAAAAAATGCCGCCAATTCGTAACTATATATACACTTTGACAATTTTTAAAAATTTTATCCATGTAATAATGTATAAATATTTGATACAAACTGTAAAGAATAATGATTTATTTTTCCAATGACGAGCATATCACATATCTGAGCATTATAGAAAAAAAATATAAAAATACTTCTATAATGTATTGACACCCTGGTAGGCCAGTGCAATTAGCGCCAAAAAGGGGGTCGCGATGGAAGTAATTCCGGTAGTCCCAATTTTTTTATATGTTATATAAACTGATCCCCTGATGTAAAATCTGATTTTCCGACCTTGGCGCACCTGTGCTCGCGCCGCCATTTTGAAAAAACTGGCCGAAATCGGGCCAAAATCTAGTTTTTCCCAAATATCTCATTTCCAATGCAAATTTCGGCTAAAGTATCTTAACAAGTATAATATAAAATAAAATAACCTACAACTTTTGTTAATAAAAATTTCTTCTATCTCTATTAGGTACCGAGGTAGAAAGTCGTAAAGGTGCGTATATTTTTGAAAAAACAAGTTTTTTGCGCGACTAAGTTTGGTTTTTTATAAATACCTCGTTTCCAGTGGAATTTCATGAAAATTTTATTGGTACCAATTATGTAGAACATAAAATTTCAAAAAAAGCTGTCCCGTTTTTATGTTTATATAGTTTTTTTACCGATATAAAGAATCATTAATAACATTTGTGAGGGTATCGAGTCATTCTGTGGGATTGAATCAGGAACGTCAGAGCAACATGTAGAGATGAGGCCTACAAGAATTGAGAGGGATGATCGAGACGTTCAAACTCTCATTGATTGGTTTGCTTGCCATGAACCATTTCCTAAAACAAACGTGATTATGTCTATTAGCAGTGGCACAATCGGGGATAGCAAAGTCACTTGTCACATGGCTGAAAAGATGGGGAAATTAGGTATGTCTAAAGTTATCAACCAGAACTTTGGAAACCTACACTTAAAACGTAATGATGCTATCGTTTCTCTTGCGGCGGTGACCAGCAGTGTCAAAAATCAGGGTGTGACTATGGCAATAGATCCATTAATGCTATTCCATCGTATGTGTATTGCCAAAAAGTCTGAAAGTGAACTTACAGAATATTTTCAATATGAACTCTCTCCTGTACCATTGTCTCTTTTCTCAGAGGAAGGCATGCGCAAAGGAACGAAGTCTATATTTTATTCATCATTCAACCCTCTACCGAATAATACAGAACTGGGAAGCAGTAAAATACACTTAATTGATGGCGGATATTTACTGCACAAAGTTGTATGGGGTCGTACTCAACCTTTTTCAGTAATTTTCCAGCAATATGTCAGGTATGTACAAAATCATTATGGATCCAATGCAGTAGTGGTATTCGATGGATACCCAGATTCTATGGAAAAGAAAAGCACTAACGGGGTGGAAAGAGCACGGCGTGCCACGGAGTTACAACTTCTGCTGAAGTTTTGTTTTTTGAAAGCATGCACCCACAAGTGCCAAAGGAAAAGTTTCTGGGAAATGAGAAGAACAAGTCTCGTTTTATTTCCCTACTCAGAACCTCATTTGTACGATCCCACAAAACGACAGTACAAGCTGAAGAGGATGCTGACGTTCTCATAGTGAACACAGCAAATTCGTTGTCATCTCAACATGATGTAGTCATAATCGTTGGTCAGGATATTGATCTGCTGGTACTCCTCACAGCTCTCTCACCTCTCAACGTATATTACCAAAAAGTTCTAACGCGTTGTACTCGAAAAAATGTTTTAAACACATTGAAATAGTTGAAAACATTTTATTCCTTCATGCCATAAGTGGTTGCGATACAACTGGAGCTCCGTTCGGTCAAGGCAAACACAAATTTTGTAATATTCTTCTCAAGAACCACTCAGTGAATTAACTTGTTCGTGTATTTCAAGACCCAAAAGCAAAGACAGAAACAATCACTTTGGCTGCCGAACAACTATTTGCACTTTTGTATGGCGGCAACGAGAAATCAAATTTGGAAAATGTAAGGTACATCATTTTCGTCAAAGGAGTAAAAAAGAACAAATTCAATTTATCCAGGCTACCACCCACCAAAGATGCAGTCCAGCAACACGCTTCAAGAACATACTTGCAAGTGCAGACTTGGCTTGATCACGATAAAGATCCGACTGAATGGGGGTGGAAAAAGGATGCTGTTGGGTTACTTACTCCAGTAACAATGTTGAAGGAAGCTGCACCTCAGGCCTTGCTGAACTTCATATCATGTCAATGTAAAAAAGGTTGCGCTGGAAAGTGCACCTGCAGAAAGTCGGGTTTGAAATGTTCCCTACTCTGCATTCATTGCAATGGCAACTTCTGCGAGAATGCTGTAGAAGCCTTCGTTGATGACGATGACAGGAATATGATGACCCAGTCGCCACAAATTTGGGTGATCAGACAGATGAAGAAGCTATTCAGGGCCAGAAGTAAGAAACTATAGTCAAGGGCTCATACTTCTGTCTAAACTGATCTACCATTAATTTTATTTTTTGTTATGCTGACAACTTAACTAATAAAGAAAAGAATGTCAATAAATGTTAATTTTACGAAAATACCAATTTTTTTATCTTTTTTATGTACCTTATCATCTTAATTGTATTAATAATCTTAAATGTATGTTGTGATTACGTTGATAGGCTTGTCAGACCAAGCTGCGAGCACAAATGTAGTGGCTTGGCCTATTTTAGTGGTCTTCCCATTGGGAATGTATGGCGACCGATATGCTGAAATAGTCTATCTACTATATTTATAGCTAGGTCTGACACAGGCATGACGATTGTTGTCAACGTATATGTTCTTAGAACAATAATTGTTAAACAAAAATAAAATCAAGGAATGCCAACTTTAAAACACCTAACCTCAGTTTCAATTTTTGGCCTGGTTTTGGTGGATTAGAGTTTGGATACGTAATAGAGATAAAAAATATAAATTATATACCTATTTCTTTAACGAAATTTTATTTTCTACAAAATTATTATCAATAAATTTTTCACTAAATTGTACTGGAAACGAGGTATTTATAAAAAACCAAACCTAGTCGCGCAAAAAACTTGTTTTTTCAAAAATATACGCACTTTTACGACTTTCTACCTCGGTACCTATTAGAGATAGAAGAAATTTTTATAAACAAAAGTTGTAGTTTATTTTATTTTATATTATACTTGTTAAAATACTTTAGCCGAAATTTGCATTGGAAATGAGATATTTGGGAAAAACTAGATTTTGGCCCGATTTCGGACAGTTTTTTCAAAATGGCGGCGCGAGCACAGGTGCGCCAAGGTCGGAAAATCAGATTTTACATCAGGGGATCAGTTTATATAACATATAAAAAAATTGGGACTACCGGAATTACTTCGATCGCGAATCGCTAATTGCACTGGCCTATGGTCAGATCTGCCCTTCAGAGGCTATAATGGAATATGATGTTTGTGGCTATTAATGTCCTTCCGAGGCCTGAAGGATTAATGTCGTCTACGTTTTCTGTTCTTATCAAGTATACATGGATAAAAATGAGTATTACTAATACATTAAAAATCTCGTCAAATTATTGGCATTCCGGTTAAAAACGGGACTGCAGGCCGCGTAAATTAGTTATAATATCTGAACACGTGTTCATGCACCTGCGTTGGTCATAATAATATATAATGACGAAATGTGAAAATGTTTGGATTTCTATGAACACGAGTTCCGACATCGTGACAAAACATTGGTATTTTACTAAAAGTTTATCAGAATACCTATCAATTCATTTGTTGATGGCCTTCAATCCCGTTTTTAATCGAATTAAGAATAATATGAAGATATACTTAATAATCTAGGAAAAGTTTTTATCAGTCAGTTTTCTTCGTGTACCTAGTAAAGTGGAAATTTTTGCTTAGTATAAAGTACCCACCTGTCACTGTTAATATTATTGTTATAGTGTCAAACTTTGTCATTCCAGGGTGGAATTTTTGTTTAATTAATGTTCACCTCTCTTGTCTCCGTTCCCTAGCCATTCTTCTCTCCAGACCTCGTTCTAAGGAAGGAGGAAGATACAAGCACACCCACACCCTTATGATTTCGGTATCCTGTCATCTGGCATACTTACTTTCCACCTACATCAACGGTTGTTCATCTCAATTAGATTTTCATGTTCACTGTTCATTTTAATTATGTATGATCCATTTTTTTTACCAAAGGTTAGATACATGAAATTAATTTTAAAAATAGAATTATTATGCTTTTTACACGATGTTTTTTTTCATACCTGTCCCCATATGAAAACTATATCGGGACCCATATGAAAAATCTTTGCTCTACACGATCATTATTTTTCATAAACTTAAGATTTCAAACAGATATTTGCTATTAGAGAAAAAAAAATTTGCCTAATCAGTATTTTTAAAATAAAACGAAATAAACACGCAATAATTCCCCGTGATGTAGTTGGGTAAAAGGATGACTGACGATAAATGTCAAATTTTATAATGTCCGAAAATCGGTACCAAAATAGAACACGTAATTTTTTTTCATCCCGAATACATACGAAAAGACGACCCATATGGACGTGGAAGAACAAAAACGTCATCTAAAAGGCCCATCAAACTGCTAACATGGATTTTCGTCAAACTATATTGCAACTCCAATATTTTGTTTTTCTTTTGATAAAAAAATCTGAAAGTTATCTGTAATATGGAGCATGCCCCCCTATTGTTCTCATAAACATTTTCGATTATGAATTTTTGCTACGGATATTTATCTTAGCGCCACCATTCCATCAGACTGCTAGTATTTGTAATTACTGACGTGGTTCTCCCATATTGGTATTTACTATTTATACAATTAAATAAAACAATTCTGCATGGTTGTTGCTATGTATCAATAATATCTACGAACTAAAAATGAAAATCATTCATGTGCAAACAAAATAAAGACACCACGTTAAAAAGGCAATCCGAGCTATCATTGGTTGTTTTTTTTTCATTTCTTGTCAGAGATATAATTTTCTACATGGTGCCATTTTCTGATGTAAATTTTATGTTTTCCTCATTGGAATTCAATTGATAACACAATAATAATAATAATTTTCATTACGCTACGATCGCGAACATTCTTCAACGCGTCGTATCATCGCGCTATTTTTTGTTGATAAAAAGGGTATTTGACTGAATTAAATTTGCATCTAATTGGAGCAGCACTTTTGCCGAAGTGGCTTTATTTGAATGTAGTTTTTAATAATGGTGAGGACAAGTCTTGAAACACGGCCAAAAGCTGGACAAACCTCGTTCATTCGCGAGCCAACGTTTGCGATTTGCGCTCGTATTCTTGGCGGCAAAATATCAAGAAAAACAGTGTGAATTTTCTATGAGAAAACGGTTTATAATTTCTTTGAGAAAATATCTTTGTCCGTGAAAATAATTAGCATTTATTTCCACTTCTGAAATAATTAGGCGGTTTATTTTTATGTCATAACATAAAAAAATCTAAATTGTGTTTTTTTTTTGTCAAATTTTCCAGAAGTTAAATAAAACCTCTAAAATGAAATGCAATTAGTATCATCTCAAATGCTAAATTACAGTGATGTGTGCCATAAATATGAAATGTGTAAAACTCTTCGAACTTTTGTGAATAGATGAATATTTATAAAAATAAATTAATAGTGAAAATCAAAATGAAAAGTTCAGAAGGTGATACGAGACAATGAGTTCGTTTGGTTGTGAAACTTTTTTTATTTTTTGGTTACGAATTATGTAGTTACTTTTGTGCGTACGGTGTACCAAAATGTTGGGTAGACTGTACCAAGTGATTCTGTGTTTCTTGTTGGCGATGCAACCTGCCTCACGGAGCCTTTCTACTGATATCTACTTTAGGTAAGAAAGTAGAAAAAAATGAAAATCCTATTCCATATTGATTAAAATATTGTAGATTCTTAATCATAACACTGACAAAACTGAAATTGGCGTTCGCAAACCTCCGAAAATTAGATTTTGTGATATAAAAATAATTTTTCAATTCTTTTTGATGTAAATACAATATTTTGGCATGAACCTTCGTTTAGCATAAAGATAGTCATAAAAATATTACCCGGAGGATTTACAATATACATATTTTAATTTCTTTATATCTTTAGGACGGAGGTTTAGGAGATGCAATATTTGAACCCTAAAAATATGGGCAACTTTAGTAAATTTCAGTACTTAACTCGTTTTCGACCAAAATTGAAGATACGTATTTTAATTCTAATTCATATATATTGGTGGTTTGGCGTTTAAGGAATAAATTGCAAAGAATCACTACCGACCACTGAAATTCCCTGAAAGACGTGCCGAAAAGTTTTTTTTTTTCAAATTTTTCTTTTAATAATATTTAATGTGTTTGTTTATTTAAATGAAGAAGAAAACAACTTTTTAATTATTCTTTTGTTTGCTCTAATTTGAGTTGTTTTTTCTGTAAACAAACAGTAGTTTGATTGAGGGCTTTTTCCTTATTTTATTTACTTAAACACCCACGACTTTATACACAAAATATTTCCTAATGATTTGCTAACATTGATGTTTAGTCATGATTATGTTTAAATATTTTTTTAAGGGAATGTAATTTTGACATTTATTTAAATAAGCCTTAGCCAAATTTAAAAATTAATTAGGAAGCACTAACGAGATGGAAAAATCTTTATTTCGATTATTTTCTCAGATTATACTAATTTGTCAAATATCCTCGTGTCTTCCAAATTAATGTATTAACGATTTTGTCAAATTCCAGATTGGCCGAGACAGGACAGCCGGTGTTGGTTACTTTGGTAGACACAGCTGCGGCGGAGCTCACCAACAATGTGGCAGAGCTGCTGGACCTCGACAAGGGGGGCCAAAACTACACGGATGTGGATCCCGACTACGACAGCGCCCCCGTCACGCTGGAGGTCCCCAGCCAACTAGATAACTCCACAGCCAAAGTCCTCGAAGCTAAAGCTGTCGGTAATGAATCTCAAGAGAATCTCAAAGCTCTCCCCGTTGTCAAAGACATTCCCAAAGAAAAAGATGAAGAGAAACAAATGGAAAAAACGAAAAACGAAACAAATAATACAGACGATAGTTTGATTCCATCAACTAATGAAAACTCAACAGAGTTGGATGCCACAAAGAAGCCAGATGTGGTGGCAAAGCCCAGCGAAGTGCAAGAGGAGATACCCTCCTTTGCGGAGTGGGCACAGAAACAGTTGGAAGAGGCGGAGAAGAACAAAGAAAATGGTGTGAACCATTCCGCACACTCTAGTCAAGGGACCGCCTCCATCAATGTTAATCTTAAAGTTAGATCCAAGAACTATGCCTCTCCAGATTGTGGGGCCAAGATCGTAGCTGCCAATCCCGAATCTGTATCTTCTGGCTTTATCTTGTCTCCCAGTAGAGATGAGTACATGCTCAACACTTGCAACAGCCGTATCTGGTTCGTAGCGGAACTCTGTGAAGCTATCCAAGCCAAGAAGGTTGAAATGGCCAACTTTGAATTATTTTCATCTACTCCAAAGAATTTTTCGGTGTTTGTAAGTGACAGGTTCCCTACCAGGGAATGGGCTAGTGTGGGGCAGTTCATCGCCAAAGACGAAAGAGATATCCAAATCTTCAACTTGCATCCACACCTCTTTGGAAAATTTATTAAAGTTGAACTACACTCTTACTATGGGTCTGAACACTATTGCCCTATTTCAATGTTCAGAGCTTACGGAACCTCAGAATTTGAAGTGTTTGAAACTGAAAACTCACCACAATCCCAATCCAACCAGGCTGCGGATGATGATGATGATGACGATGACATACTAGAGGCCACGCCTGATAAAGAAAATGTCGAGCTTTCTAGAAACCTATTTGGTTCAGCTAGAGACGCTGTCATGTCAATAATGAAAAAGGCTGCCCAAGTTCTAGTAAAGAGCGGTGATTCTAAAAATTCATCAGAGAATGTACAAATTGTTCCACGAGACACCAAGAAATGTAAAACACCGAGCCACATCGTTGTTTGTGATAATTGCAGCAATTCTCTCTTCACCGATGTTTATGATTTGATGAGTTGTAAAAGTGACATCCTCAATGATTTGATTGAATCTCCGTTCCTTCATAATGCCCTCTGCAATACGGACATGTGTCAGCAATACGGCTTGGACTTTAAAAGTAAGAGAACATTGTCTTTGAAGACTGAGATAACAAGCTATATTTCAGCTCTGTTGATGCCGAGTTATGTGGCGGCCTTGTGCAATATGCTAGCCATTGTGGAGAAAAAAGTGGTACTTAACACTAGCTATGAGACTGATCTCAATGTTACCAGTAATTTGACAATAGACAAGAAAGTTCAGAATGTTGCTGAAACAGGAAAATTGAATGATTTATTACAAAACCCCTTTGCAATTTGTGAAGAAAATGCTGATCACCCATCTTGCAAAAACAAACCTACGGAAACTTATGAACAGAAAAATATAGTGCCGTCTATAACAAGTTCCATGCCTTCTGATCTAGAAGATGGCGATATAACAGATATAAAGCCAACCAAAACACTACAAAAAGATACTGATCAAGTAGAAGCCAGTGTGGTGACTGTAGGCTCAGCTTCTGAAAAGCCAATAAGCATAAAACAAACTGAAAAACACTACAGCGATGGACAAACAATTGAGGCTAGTATGATTAACAATGTCGAACAGAAAGCAACAGAAATTCTTGGCAGGGAAGAATCAAACAACCAGATTATTGAATCTGTCAAAGATCTTCCAGTGGACCCGGTCAAACCAGAAGAACAGGAGTTTGGTTTGGTCACTCCGCAAGAAGTGGATGCAGACAGTCTGAATCTGGACGGCATGGAAGAGGGCAATATAAAGCTGTCCACCCAAGATCAGATCACCCTGGACAATCTGCTAACAGAACTAGAACAGGGTCACGTAGACTCTGCCACCCCCTCCCCACACAACAATGCTGCACCAACTCTTCTCACACATCAGGGACAAAAAGAATCTGTCTTTTTACGGCTGTCTAACAGGATAAAGGTAAATAAATATATGTTTTTGAATAATATCGCCAAAAATATTTATTAAAATATCAGTCTTTAAATATCTGTCCGTCCTGCAACTCCAGTTCAATGAACTCAAATTTGCTTTGAATTTAAGTGTCATTTTCAAAAGTGATTGTGTGAAGAATTCAGATAGGGGATAAAGTACCTACCTATAACCTAATATATAAAACATTTTAGTAAAAAATTAGGTAATAACCACTGCCCTTTTACGCACAGATTATGGAAATTACACTTTGTTTCAACAATTACTACAAGCAGAGTAATTACTACAATTAATTAAGTAATTTATGTGTATTTATATGAAAAAAAAACTTTGGTAAAAGTCAAATCCATTCTAAAAAAATTCAAAATGGCGGCAAAGGAACGTTTTTTGGGAAATTTTGAACTTTGAATAAAAATGGGATTTTAATGCATCTTTTACCATCTCTCTCGACATAAATGTTTGTTTCTTGTAGTAATTAAGCTGAAATGAAGTCTAATTTCCATAATATGTGCCTTATTAAAAGTGCGACGGTTAGGTAAATATTTACCGAAAATTATTTTAATTCTTATTTAAAATTGATTTTTCAAGAATTCAAACTATCCTGTGATTTCTCATGGGTCTGCACTAGTATTATATACTAATTTAAAAGGTGTAATTTATTAATAGTTGTTGAGTAAGAGTTATTTGTGAGTAAGTAATGTATGAATTTGTCTGTTTCAGGCTTTGGAGAGAAACATGTCCTTGTCCGGGCAGTACTTGGAAGAACTCAGCAGACGCTACAAGAAGCAGATGGAAGAAATGCAGAAGACATTTGAGAAGACTTTGATCACCATGAATGAGGAGAGCAAGAAGGCAGAAGAGAGAGAGCACAAGAGCTCCGAAGAAATGATATTCCTCCAACAGCAAATTGCTCAGCTCTCCACGTCTGTTAGTTTATTACTCACAGACAGAGATAGCTTCTTCGGAAGTGCATCACTCCTCAAAGTTATGTTGCTTCAAGTGTTTTTAACTATTTTCGTTGTTTACATTTTCAAAAGAAATAATCCACCAAATCCCGTTCCCGAGAAAAATGCTAGTCAACTTCGAATAAAAGAATCTCGGGAAAATTCTAAACCCAGGAGAAGGTCTACTGAAGAAATAATATCGAGCCATGCGGCAGAACAGAGACAAGCTCGAAGGCGAAGGCTTTCTGAAGAAGCTCCGACTGTTACAAGACGAGGCACTGAAATAGGGGAAATGGACACCATCAAATTGGAAAAAAAGAAAAGGAAACGCAAGTCACCCATATTCCAACGGAGCAATTCCATCGCAGTTCCCACAGAAGCGCAGCTTGTTAATATTGTAAAGGAGTTACCACAAACTCCCGATAGTGAGATCTGGGCGAGGCCTGATATGAACGGAAGTAGAGTAGAAATTCCAATTGCTCTAGATGAAGCGGAGTTCATAGCCCCGGAACTGGAGATGGTAGATTTCAGTAAAATGGGAGAAATGAAAGGACCAAGTACCAATGGCATCACTCCCAAAAAAGAATTCCCTAAAACCAATGGATCCATATTTGGGATGAAAACTCCCGACAGTGATAAATCTGAAAAGATACGCAGACTCAGCTCTCCGGCTTTTTTCCGAGGGTCAGTCCACCGCCAGAGCTCCAAAAGTGTAGCTTCCAACCATTCAGTTCGAGGGGTTTCTCCCATTGTTGAAACACCAACCAAAGTAGAGGCCGAGGAGATGGAGGTCCGCTCCGAAGAGAGGCAGGTGAGAGCCGGGACAGAGTCTCCGCAGCTCAGTAACTGGTCTAGTATTGGAGATGTGTCGCAAGCCAGCAGTTCTGCAACAACTGACTCTGTTGTTAAAAAAAAGAAATCCAAGGCGAAATCATTAAAAAACATCTTCAAAAAAGTGTTTTAAAAGTTTCCAGTGACAAAACAAGTGAAAAGATTTAAAGACCATTTCAATTAGATTATTTTAGTATATTATTACAAACTATTTAATGAATGTTGTTAGTGTTAATAATTATCATTTCGGCATCATAATACACATTTTGCTTATTTACTCCCGAATGTCTGATTTCGTGATGCTAATTTAGTGAATAAAGACGCATTCAATTTTATTTATAACCTAGTCAACATTAAAATATAATTTATGAGTAGAGTGTATTATAACCTTACACAAAGAAGACGACTTTAAATAATGGTGAATAAACACCGCCCTCGAACTAATCTACAAAAGTGTGAATTTCTAAAAAGTGAAGAAGTTTAATTTTTATGGATCTTTCTTTCCCTCTGGGATAAAATAAATATTATGGTTCTATTTATTTATTGAAAAATGTTTGTACTGCCTATAATCACTAAAGTAATTGGGTATGATCCCATTACATTAAATCATTGACATCAGATTCAGTTAGTCGATATTTATGATTATTTCCAATATTTAAAGACAAATCTGATTTACAAGGTTTGTTAAAATAACAGAACAGGTATCACTTTAAAAAGGTTTCTGAAATTACTTAATTTTGAACACTGTTTAATTTTTTTCGGTGCAGCGGATGTGGAACCTAATAAATAATGGATGCCAAAGAATTCTTGTTATTTTTAAAGTTATGTTTTCTTTATAATATGAGAGATATTTGTCTGCAATTTATTCTTTTGAGTAATAATTTCAATGTATGGTGGTTAGCGCCATATTGGGTGACTTGTGTAAGCCAAATACGTCATAGAATACGCAAAATTGGCCTCCACACTTTTAAAAGGCAACCGATCGCTTGCTGCAAACTATTAAGTGATGAAATCAAGTATATTTAGCTCTCACTGTGTATTTAATATCAATGTATGAAATGTTTTGTTTGTTTCACACTTTTTTCATCATTTTGGTCAGAAATGGCCGCTTTCAATATTAGATATTCCATCAGAACTAAGAGAAAAACTGTGAGAAATACATACTTGCGTGCACCGAGTACAGTTGAGGGGCCCCACCACTTTCCCAACTACCCAAGTACACTAGAAATGTAGATTTGAATGGAAACCGATGTCACCACTGACTTGGTATTTTCTGGTTTTAGCCCATTTAGCACGCGCTCTATATCTCTTACACTGCCTGATATTGTATATCGCCATTAAATTTGATTGATATGAAAATTTCATAATGATATAAAACAAATTTATCATATTAAAATTGGTCAGACTTTTGCATCACAAAACACGCCCACATCGCATTTCTCGTGTTCTTTATTCTGTGCTTACGTGTAGTCACTAAAGTATCACTTACAAAGATATTAGAAGAACGAGATGTGCTATGAGCAGTTCATACTGTGTGGAATTGTTTTGCCCAGTGTCGCCGGTTTTGTTCACCAATACTACTGCACACCTTCGCTTACGCTAAGGTATCCGCACTAATACATAGAACAGATTTCTGTGCGTACACGTCCCGATAGTATTCAAAGTACCCTAATTAGGTAGTACTCCGCCTACGGTCCGGCGGCCAACAAAGCATATCTCGTTCTTCTAATATCTTTGATCACTTATGTTTATACTAAGTGCATAAATGTCTAAATTTAACAAAACATTTTTTTTTAATTACATGTGAAAAAAAAATTATGTCAGTAATAATACTAATAGTATAAACTTATATAGCTCAATTTTGTGCTGTTTCGCTTCAAAGTTGTCCCAAAGACAGCTGATACGTCATCGACGATCGTCCTCTTTCTTCTCACACGTATTATATGAAAACGAAAAAGACAAGATAACAGAACGATGATGTCACATACAACCTTTCTCTGGGACTACTATACATAATTATGATTTTATTGTTGTAATTGTGATACATTTGTGGTTTGTCATTATTGAAACGAGTGTTATTTTTCACATCAAATTTTTGATAGTTGTGTTTGCCTGTACATAATAAATGAGAGAAGAATCTTCTCTCTAAGAAGACTATCTGATATTTAAGATGTATGAATAAATGTTTGTGGCTGTGAAAAATCACACTTTTTTATGTTTTGTTTTGTTCAATCTGACTGTCTATTTTCAATGATTTTAATTGGGCTGGATTTGGATGTACTCTAATTTAGTTGAATATTAAATTATTGTTATTGTCTTTGTCGTTGTTTGCCAAATTGTTAGGATAGGATTCTTTAATTGTGTTCCTATTATTTGATGATGTACCTATGATCTTTAAAATGTCTAAGAATTAACCATTTATTTTTAGACAGATAAATTAAACTTATGCAAATTCATATACATATGTATTGCATTCTGTTAATTTGAATAAATAACCACTAATAGTGTATATTTAAAAAAAATCTACTGTCAGAAAATCTTACAGTTAAAATTTTCAAAATACAGATACTGAACTTTTCAAATATGTACTTTCCTGGCAGAAAATGTTCAATATGGTTGATGTTTTATTGAAAGGACTAACTAACATTGTGTTTGAGAAAAGACCCACAAAGATGATTCACTTCGTAAGACATGTAATAAGCCTAGACCCATTAGATAGTGTAACAATTATTAACTGAATCATAGTTAACTCACTAATGTTCGCTACACAAGTAGCGATTTTATTTGTCTGAACCGATCTGCGCAGATTTATCATTTGTGTGTATGATAAATTGTTGCAGTTTATCTGGTTTGCACAGTCGAACGGCGGCAGTTGCATTTTCTATTCGATATATTATTCAGTAGATCATTCTCAGCTGTGCATGACATGTTTCTCACGCATGCAGAGCACTGACAATTGACGCAGATATTGGTGGCTTGTAGAGACACTAGAGCCACCATAACTGCAGTTTGAAATCGCTACATGCTTTAGTAATGTCAAACATCTCAAAAGCTTCTCTTGTAAAATATGATTTGGCATTTTCGTGTTTTCTACCAAACATCAACCATATGCACGTGAAAGAAAATAATATGTATTTTTAAATTGCATTTTAGTAATTACTTTTAATTTTAACCGTTTTTAATGTATTTTTAGCTGTGTGTTTCATTTCTGTACAGGAAATGTTATTTAAAAGCTTTTCTTACTCTATGAGTAAAATTGTACTATTTTTTTTAAGTCATGTTATGCTATAGGATTCATTTTGTATGTTGTAAATGTAACTCGGACATTTATCAAAAAATATTTTTATTTAAAGTCGTAAACTTCCTAAGTATCCTTTAGTAAAAGACCCGCTCTAACCAAGTCTCAGAAATCCATAGCCCACTAATGTAGTGTGTTAATTTTACGGTTGTCTTATAGACATACAAGACATTCTAAATGTAGAAGGTTGACTTGAAAAGCGCCGATAGTGGTAAATATTACTTAAACCTTTAGCTTATTTCTGTTTCAATGTTCGGAGGAGTGACAGTGTTGTCATTAGTCATTGTATATATTCACAATATATTTTTGATCGAGAACGAGCTGGTAATTTTATTTTCCTGTTATCATTAACCCTTTCCTTGCAGTGCTAGAAAATCCCTCCAGCTCTAGTGCTGTGTACTCAGTGTACACTGTGTACTAGGTACACATTTAGGGCCTTGCTAATAAATGTGTTTAAAATTTGACACAAGTGATAAAAAACCATTAATGTGGGGTAAATGATTGTTTATCAGTAGAGTAAAATTTATAAAAACATATATTAGAAGGACCCTCGGAATTTAATAATTAAGCTGGTTAAAAATGAATAGTTTACATTTATTACTAAGGCCTGCCATACACCTTCAAGTATACTTGAGCTGAAGACCTGCACAAGTACACTTGATCGACCTTATAACTACACACCTTCAAGTATACTTGATTTGGTATCAGTTCTGGCGGACATCAGACGAAGTGGTTGTGCTGTCCTATCAATTTTTTCCACGGCGTCCACTGATGATGCTTTCGCTGCAATTGGACCATTGTTAAAAATGAAAGAAGCAAATAATTAATTATTTTTTCTATTAAAGAAGCCAGAAGGACAGAACAATGTACTGTTTGGTATAACGATTCATTGAAAGAAAGAGAACTATGAATATTCAAATATAAACTTAATGAATGAATTGAAATTCGCTCTGAAAAATTGGCACAATAATTTGCGTATGGACCAAGAACGTTATTTGGAAGTTCTGGCTGTCTTACAGTGGGTTGCCATATTAATAGGGACACCTATGGAAAATGTGTTTTTTACACTTTGTGTTCATAAAACACAGATGTTTATGATTTTAGGTGCGGTTATTATTATTTATTTACAAGGACATTGAATTTAGAAAAATTAAACACCGTATTTGTCCTTAATCTACGTTTATTTTATTTTTTTTATTATTTTTAAACATTATCGAACAAAAAGTCAATATTTCGTAATTTCGCCTTTAGCCGCAATAACAGCTTGTACACGCCGTGGTATACTCTCAATGCACAATTTTGCAGTAATCTTTAGGTCAGGAGAATGATGCCACACCCGGATGAGGGTTTTGATGAGCTGCTGCTTCGTTGTGATCACCTCCTTGACAATCTCCCTCTTGGTGAGCTCCTACAGGTTTTTAATAGGGTTCATGTTAGGGGAAGTCCCCGGCCAAGGTAAAACCTGCACATTTTTTTCATCCAGGAATGCAGTGACTGTCCTGGCTTTATGACAGGGTGCGGAGTTGTGCATAAAGACGTATTCCTGGTAACCAGGGAACCATTCTCCGACTTGAGGCAGTAATCGATTTTCCAGTATTTGTCTGTACTGATACTACTGATCCTGCCTCATAGTCCCTTGCACGATGTGGAGGCGCCCCATCCCTTTGGAAGAGATGACTGACCACATCATGATACTGGTAGGGTGTTTGATAGTCTCTACAAGGCAGTCCGGATGAAATTTCTCTCCTGGGCGTCGTCGGACGAACGATGATCAATCCAACAAAATTTGGAATATGGACTCGTCAGAGAAGCACACCTTAAAAAAGGGCCATAATCAAACTAATGAAATTTTTTGAGAGCTTGAAAACCACTAAAATGTTAATTACCATATTCCAGTTCGCTATAGTCATGTTTTGGTGCGCGTTGGCCCGTTCCAGTAGTTTTTCCCTCATATTTACTGTGAGGCGAGGTTTTTTAGCTGGCCGATGACCAATGAGGTTCTCCTCAGCCAATATCCTCTGGACTCTCCTTTGGGAGACTTCGATATCTTCTTCGTTGATCATCAAGGTCAGACTAGCCATACTCTTTTTGCGATTTTGGAGACAGACGTCTTTGATTTTGCGGCCAATAAGAGGTGTAGTGATTCGTTTTCTGCTACATTTTCCAATGTGATCCAATTCAAGGGGCAGGTTTTGATTGATTTTCTAATTTATCCTGTTAACCACAGACTTTAAAATACCTGTAATGGCTGCTATATCCCTTTGAGAATGTTGAGTGTTTAAAAGTAGTGTCTTCACTTCCGGAAATTTTCTTGGGGACGTGTATGAAGACCTAGCCATACTGAAAAAACAGAACATTTCACTCAATATGGAAAAACTATTCACTGAAATAAGATATGAAAAAAAAATTACAGAAATTAATAGATAATTAATAATTGTATACATTTTTGTATAGCTAAACTGTTAAAACTCGTAAATATAATTATAATGTATATTTATTTACCAAAACTTCAATCACGCATTTTCACAAAAATGCTGGCCACGTGCAAAAAACCTTAAATTTTCGAGGGATGTGGCACTTTGCGAGTGTTGCCACTTCTTAAAAGTGTCAGTGGTGATACCAGCAACAAAAATAACGAAGTAATGGCCATCATATCCAAGTTATTTAGAAGTAGAGACAACGTAAACATAAAAATCAGGAAATATTGAAACTGTCCCTATTAATATGGCAACCCACTGTAGTTACACCATTAATTTAAAAAAAAAATTATACAATTCTGCGACAAACTATATATCAACTACGTGAGAGAATGGCAACTTAAAGATTTCTCGTAACTGGCAGAAGTTACGAAGACCTCAAGTTTACTACTACAACTAGCTGAAGTCCCTGGCGTTGTCCGGGCTTTACGAAATTTTCGAGTTTTTCGAAATCTCAATGCATCCCCGACTTCTACCGATCAAACAACCTAGGAACACTAATAAGAACTCACTTTGAAATTTTCAATGAAATCGGTTGAGAAGTTTTTCAGTCTATAGACACGAACGAACATCGCCTTTTATTTATATAGAGACCACTACAGCCGAAGTCGATACCATGACTTATTCAGAGTACCAAAAGGCAAAACCAACGTCCTGGCAAAGCATAGCATGACGAGGGGAGTGGTGCTGTTGAACGAACTAGCAAAGAATTTAGATGTAAGTGACTGTTCTCTAAATAATCTAAAACAATTATTGAAGAGTCACTTACCTAAATGCTGATATGATGTAAAATTGTACTGTAACTGGAATGAATGTTCTGTTGTACAATAAAATAAAATATCACCTCAAGCACTCGGTCGCATTATTCCAGAAACGTTTGAAGCTAAATATGTATATATGTATAAAGTATCATACAAAGTATTTGAATATGTATAAGTAAAGTTGCTGTTAGATGTTGTGATGTTGATTGTTAAGTTTGATAGAACTTTCCAGCTGTCATGAGCACCATTGATAGCACATAATAATAAATGAACTTACTTTCTATTATCAAAAAGAAAAAAATAAACATTAAAAAAATAAATTTATTTATTAAATCACACATTAATATCCAAAGCTTCTAGCAGAGCGGGAATGTCAACCACATCCTCGTATTGCAACTTGCTCTCAATGGCTTTAGCGTTGACGGCTTTAGAAGCGGTTTCCAGGACATCTGCCCACCCAGTGATGGAGCTGATATTGGTGCAGTAGAACACCTCATTCACTTCCTGGGGCAATTTGTAGGAGGCAATATTACTGAAGCTTAATTTCAAGTCTCCCAGCACCTTCTTACGCAAGCTCTCGTCTCGGCAAACTAAATTAAGTACAAAAAAGCCTGAAAATAAAAATATGTTAAATACATATACAATACAAATTTGGCTGTAGAATGCAAAACAGAAAAACATATTTTTTTATCCTTTGAGCTTTAAATACATAATAATGTAGAAAAAGATTACACATATGGGTCAGATGGTGAGGCTTTAAACGTAGTATGGAATTTGGTTCTTGAACTCCAGGTTATTTTTCAACATGAGTCGTTGATATGTACTTGATTGGTGCAACTATATACATCTCCCTTTAACACATGTTCGCTCGTTCTCCCACCCAACTTGTTGTCCATTACCTGTCCCTGTCTGACATTGTGGAGTTCATACCTGAGTGACCTTACAGTCTATTACACTTATGCAGTGATCCCCCTGTGCCAAAATATCGATTCTCACCAAAATATACAGTGCAAAAAAGGTAAGTCAGATCCCTTCCCAATTTCACTGTTCACTTCTCCTAGTTTGAGTCACTTTTTACTACAGTCCACCTTACATAGAAAAAACCACAAATTAACTCATTTAAGAGATAAGCTTACCTTTGTCTCCAATGCAACATTTAATATTTTCGAGGACTTCATTCTCCAGGAATTGCTTTGGAGGGCACGACATGCCGACACTCATGTCTTTGCTGTCCACGTCGAACAATATGGCATCAAATTTGTCTCCTGAAAATATTAAGATCAAATTAGATTTACAAAATTTTATTTAAAGTTTACAAATCACGAGAGAAAAAACACTTAAATAAAGGAGGAATAAGTGGTACATAATATTTACAATTTATTAAAGACAAGGAAACTCAAAATAAGAAAATAAACAATTCTACACAAATGATTCAGATGTTGGAATTTGGAATATGTACATATAAAATGGCACACATGGTTCGTAACTAGGAGTAAGTACACTACTTATTACAGGCACTATGTCATAACTATGCATGTGCATATTTAGACGCAGACCCAAGTGGAAGTTTATGTGCACATGGATAAATAATATTTTATATCACCTATGAACGCGTAGATTATAACGTACGTTGCGTATAACCTTAAGTCATTTATAGTTTTAACTCTGTAGGACAACATTTATGTATCCATGTGAACATGTACTTCCAGTTGGGTAAATAGTCTGCGTCTAACAGTATGTATCACCATCATAGTTCACCTATTTTATATTTTTAGGAGGCTCACTGCAAATTCGTTCCTAAGATAAAACTGCAAGTGCATAAGACAATTAAAATTGGCATGCAGAAAAATGTATGGGTCTCTTTTTGGGATTTGGTTGCTATGCCACTATATTAATTGGTTGAATTTTACTTTGTACTTTCAAAACAAATTTCACAAAAACATCTTTCCCAAAAAAGTCATGCAGAAGAAATTAACTTACTGAAGAAAGTATAATATGTAGATATTTAGAACACCCTGTAAGTAGTAGACTTCAAAGTAATGTTAACTTGAAATAAAATTAAAAAGAAGATATTGAAAAAATACAAAAGTAAAAATAGGCATATCAAGTAGAACTAAAGAAAATACATTAAAAGAAAAATTACAAATTGGCCTTGGCATCCAAAATTACCTAGCATTTCTAAGTTTGATCAGTACCAATCTTCAGTTGCGCTGTAAAATATTAATTTAATTACGTACAATTTATTTGTACTTAATTATTGATTTTACCTTTTTCTTTAGAATTTTTAATAAATTCTATTCCGTCCTGTATCAAAACATCCAATCTCTCGTCACAATGAAGTCCGAAATAGGAGATAGCCACTTGGAGGATGGCGGGGTCGATGTCCACGGCCTGGATACTGAGTTTGGGGAAGCAGCGGTGTAGGAAGGTGCAGAGGCCGCCCCCGCCCAGCCCCACCACTGCCATCCTGGGGGACTCCTGCTCCTGCAGGTTCTGTATGGCCAGCTGCACTCCCACGGTCATGTAGATGTGGTGGGAACACGCCAGGTACCCAGGGTCCACCATCATCTTGAATTTTCCCTTAATTGTTCTCGTAACTGAAATTTAAAATTCAAAAGCAAATAAAAAAAATGCATCTCATAATATCGCCCAAATAGGTGACGATGTTATCTCTTCAGGTGTATGCAGTACATACTGGAAAGCTCTTGTAAGGTGTCATATAAGAAAATAAAAATAATCTCTGAAAAGATTAAATCATACAATAAAGACATGAGGGTGTGTTTTGTGATCCAAAAGTCTGACGATTCTCTGCTTAGATTTAACCCTTAGAAGTTGGAGCCATTGCCATTGCAGTGTTGAAGAATTGTGCCCACGCACATCATAAAGCACTGCAATTGCAGTGTCAATCTTATACATTCATTATGCCTTTGGATATTACTTCTACTGGGTTTGTTGTACACAAAAATCAAAATATTAGTTTATCAAGTTTGGTATTGTCTTCATATTGGCCTTAACAAAAATGTATTTTTATTTATTGAATATTTTTGCCGGTTTCTACGGGTCAATATGTAGAACTGTGTTTCACCATCATTACGAAAATCAAAAGGGATTGCGATGTATGATATCAGGTGAGTATAAGAAAGACAGAGGGCATGTTTAAGAGACTAAAACGAAAAGGTTAAGGGATGGCGATATATGATATCAGGTGAGCATAATAAAGACAGAGGGCATGCTAAATAGACTAGAACGAAAAGGTTCTAAGTCAGTGACGACATTGCTTTCCAATCAAATTTATGTATGTGGAAGGCATTTCTATTGTTCTTCGTTATTATATGGGTTAAATCAACTTCATATCTACTCGAGTGATTTTTGGCATATTATGCCAAGATTGCAAAAAGTTTCGAGCGATTGCTCGCCATAATGTTCCAAAGTTATAAAACCAAAAAAAATAGGATGGACGGTGAAATCTAGGTGGATATGTATCCATATTAATATTTTGAGGAATAGTATTAATTAAATAATATGGTAAATGCATATATACAACAACAATCGCTCGAGTGGATATTTCTGTACCCATGAGGCTAATAAATGTTGTACTACATAATCCGTCTAAAAACATAATAATTATTTGTTTTGCAAGAAAGTGTACATGCACAATACACGAAACAAATAAAAAAACAAAATGATTACCGATTTTTAATTTAGCTTCAGACTGTATAAGGAATGGATTCTTGAGGAATATCAGTCTGCGGAAGGTGTTACCCACTCCTCCCACCACATCTTCCACCACAAATTCTCCGGAGAACTCGGAGAAACCCTTGAACACCGTATCTCTCTTGCCCACGTCCAGTCCCAGAGACAGGTACGGGATCTGAAATAGACAGGAGGGCTATTAATACCTCGGCGCTATTCATAATCCTATTTATGTATGGCAGGCCATCAATCACATAACTGTCAGGAGGGCGTGATTACTTCGCAGAACAGCTGACGGTTGAAAGATTTATAGAAGACATTATCACACATGACCACTGGCCAGAACAGATTAATAGCAGCAGAGTTAAATGTATAGATGATTATTAAAAGCTTACAACATGCGAAAAAGTTGCTTCATAATTCTATTTTATTATAATAGCCAAACAGTTTTTCAGAACCAAAAGGTAACATTTAAATTAAATTTTAATTGTGTGTCGAAGAAATTTGTGATTACACACTGTTATAATGTATCAGAAATTTCAAATTTACCTATACTTTACGACATAAAGATTTCAATTCAGTCCAACGTAATGTTTAATATGTAACGGATCGCTTTCTCAATTTTTTTTATAGAGAAATTGTGTTTTATTAGATGGCTGTATACTATATTTTTTTTTAATGTATGTATCGCACAAGAGTCCCCACTGTTTGAAGCCAGTGAGGCTATGGAATTCCCAATTGGGGTATTTTGTGAAGCTGAAGTAGTGGGAAGGGACTATATAGATCTGGTCACCAAACATGGCTAAAGACATTTCAAGCAACGTTTCGATTATGAATGATGGTCTTCACCATCGTCGTTACCATGACGATACTGAAAGTAACTACCACTCTAGAACGTGCTGCAAATATACTATATATTATTATAAATTATAAATAACACAAATTGTCCAAAAAAAATTTACTTGCTCACACCGGGATTAGAACCCGCGACCTCCGGATTCGTAGCCAAGGATCATAACCACTCAACATGGAGGCTGACAAAATCATATTACATATGTATAATAATAATTATTTTGCATAATAGTATAAGCCACACATTTTCAAAAATAACAGAAAAAAAATTGTTTTTTAACAAAAATTACTGTAATGAAGGTATTTTTATGGTGATGAATAAATTTTCCGCTGCCAAAACGACAAGATCATATTTATTCGTGAATATGGCAGTGTTGACGTCACGCCGGGCCACGTTGGTGACAGCCGCCTTACCAGCGAGTGGCGTTTTGTAAGTCATAATGACGTTGTAGCCAGTTGGAATCGTTTCAGAAGGTGCGGTTTCAGATCGTTTTTAAAATCAGTAATAATTATGAATGAAAATATAAAAAATTACACATTTTTAGTCCAATGATCAGAATCATAAAAAATAAACTCTAAATTTCAAACTAAAAACTTTCAAAATTTTATCTGGACATTACAGTTGCCCTAGCATCCAAGAAATCTTCACTACTAATAAAAATATAAATCTCCGTGGACACTCAAAAAAAATTACCAAAACGCCTTTTGCATCTAATCCTAGAAAACACTTCCTTGCAAATAGAGTAGTGGATGCTTGGAACAAACTCCCACAACATGTCATCGATGCAACAAATATAAATCAATTCAAAGCTCTATTGGATTCACATTTGGAGAGAAGAAAGGACTTAGTTCAAACTTAAAACAACTCAATTACTGTCAAAATTGTTGTGAAATCAGATATGAGCGCATCAGCAGAATGCTGCCTGCTCATTACATAAATAATAATAATAATAATAATAAATAATAATCTTCCACACATTTAAACGCTACTCATAGTGTGTAAAAATACTTTATTCCGACACACATACGAGGGGGTACCCAAAAGAAACCGAATTGATGTTGCGGAGGGGTTTGTTTTTGAAGTACCGGGTTTTGCCGGTAGAACCGTGTACAGCTATTTTTCCCCAGTCAGTATCCCAAGCACTGCGCTGGAGAAGTCGTCCTTTCGGCTGTTGTAAATTTTTTGATGATGGTTGTTTTATGAGTTTGTCGTTTTTGCGATGGCTCAAAAACGAAAAGCACACAAAACAACACTTCTACCCTCTCGTATAACGAATAAAAAATAGAGATAAAAATAAACACGGTAAAAAATATTATGTGTGTGAATTACTTGGAATAACTAGACATTGTTATACTGTCTCCAACCAGTTCTACTTCACCTCTAATATCTCTTCCTTGAAATAATAATATATGGAGTGCAATAGATCCCTGCCTTTTGTGAGTGAGAACCCCCATTGAAAGTTGCATAAGTATTATAGTAATCATAAGTATCTACACAAAATTTTTCACTATCCAACAGTATTGCTTTTACTTACAGTTTTTTGCACCTCCTTGGTGAGGCCCTTGGGTGCCAGCGACTTGACGCTCATGGACAGCTCATCCTTGACGACCTCGAGACTCTGGTAGGTCTGATCACGGTGCATGCTGATGATGGCGAGGCGGTTGTAGCCTGCCGACTCCAGCAGTTTCCTTCTTCCCTCGGGCGTGGAGAACAACCAATCCGCCTCTCTGGACAAAACACAAAATAGCTTTTTAGAACCATGTATATATTTGGAGATAGACATGAAATGTCAGGATTACAATATGTCACAATCAGTTTGATTAAGGACGGGTTGTTACGGAGAATCTGAACAATTCATCAAATTTCAACGTTAATTTGCGAGTTCTGTGAAAGATATTTTCTATTTCTGTTATTATTTCAGTTCTGTCAAGCAACTAGCCTATAATGATATAATATCAGAACTTGAATAGGACTTTCACAGAACTCGCAAATTAACGTTGAAATTTGATGAATTGTTCAAATTCTCCGAAACAACCCGTCCTAACCTTTTTGCCTTGAATAACATATTATATTTACATGTTATGTTATGAATCGTAAAAACAGTGCAGTGAATCAAGTTTTAAAAACAAATGCGTCGCATTCTGTATTTAGAAGTTGTTTGTTTTGAAAATGTGTGTTGATGTAGATTTTTTTACAATAATACATTTTTGTGAAATATTACCTAAAGGATGCTGAGTTTGAAGTATAGTTTTGCTAATTCCATGAGTCAAATTCAAATGTATATTCAGAGTAACAGCGATTCATTTTAATTAGTTTTTTTTTACAGTGGGTAATAATATAAGTTAGTATGATATGCTTTAATACAATGTTTAGCTCGTCCTAAACCGTTTCTCTTGGTAAAATTACCGATTTATTAATTGCTCATACATATTAAAAAAAAAACAAAGTATTTTTGTGATAAATATTAATTGTGTACTTTATAAAGAAAAAATGTTTTATATCTTTAATTTTTTTTAAATTATTTATTCCGATTATAGATAGATAACAAAAACTTAAACCACCTATTCTAATGATGAGTCTATTCTAAGGTGGTTAGCCGTATAATGTAACTCGCGACTTTTGAGTGTGATAGAGTGCTTGAAGTTTAAAAAATTCGACATTAGTGATGTTGTTTAGTCCAAAACGATGTTTTATTTTTTTGATAAGAAGATTTTCGGGAAATTTCTGTTTGGTAGCGGCGCTGCACCGATTTCCTAAAAATCTTCATCTACAAGAACATCAATAATGCCATTTTTTTTAAATATCAGCTCTCCCCACGTATCCAATGCCACCAACGACAAAATTTCTACAAAGAAATTGTTTTTTTATTATTTTAATCTTTTTTACTTCCAAAAAAATGATCACAACTAAAAATCTTTCATTGAGCATTTGGATATGACCTGTGTGGATAAATGTGGAAATAATTCAAAATAATTAAGATTAAGCACCTTTTTTTTGAACACCACCAAAATTTTGTGTCACCAACAGTTGAAAACAATGAAAATATCTACCGTTCTCACTTTGTTTACCTATTTGATCTAAATCTAGAGAATGAATGGGGCAAACAACAGATGCAAATAGCTACTACTACTAATAAGAGCCAAGAGAACAGAGAACAGGAGGTGTGAATAGATGTGACCGCCGTAGAAGCTGCAGAGGAACTGACATGTTATTGCAGGTAGAGGTGGGAGGGCCCGACCACAGGTTACCCTACAAACAAATAGTTTTGCTTATTCATAACAGGCGAACGTGCAAATGCACCACGGGCCTTCTCCAGTAGTCCTCTACCATTTTTTTGAAAATTAGAGAATTTACACAAATAATATTCCATGTTTGTGGCAAGGCATAATCAAGATTATATTTTATATAAATGATATCAATGCATCGACGTAGTCAAAACCTAAAATTATTGTTACATAAACAAACTGTTTGTGAAATGGATGGGTGTGCTTGGGCTTATTTGTTTTGGGCACAGAATATTAATATTTTCAGTGCAATTTCTCCATTATAATTTGTATGGAATTATATATTATTATTACTATATTAGGAGGCTACTAAAAATTCTTAGAGTCTGGTGTCAACTCTGTGATCTGCTTCTAAAAGGGCTAATGTCTATTTTCAATATAAACATATACATATGTCTTTTCAATTTTGCCTCAAAATTGAGGCTACCTTCCGAATCCCAAAAGAACCTTTGATTTCGAGAAAGGATTTTTTAATTTTCGGGAGCCACTAATATGCTAGAAAATTGCTTTTCTTAAAATTAAAACTTGCTAAAAAGAGCAAATTCTACATAGGCCTCATGAAATTTGAAACACTGGCCATTTTAGAAGCAAGCTACAGAACTACAGACTAAGTATGAAGCTAACTTATAAAAAGAACCTGCTATTATTTAAATGGGTATAATCTTTTATTTAAACACATCTATTTGAATCTCGATTTTGTTTTCTCAATCGAATGAATGAAGTGGAAATTATCCCACTTCCCGACATGCGATCAAGCTGAAACTCTGCAGGTAGTCATATGGTGAAACCAGCCGGTCATTAACCCTTCAATGCCTCTGTTATATTCGTCAGAGGGTTTGAGTATTTCCACTTTGCAATAAAATCCGAAGAAATGGAATATTTCTGAATGTTTCCGAAAACTAAAAACTGTTTTTGAAAGGTGATGAAATAAACTTACAAATATTATTATTAGAAATAAACATACAATTTTTGAAATGTTAAATTTTTTAATACAAACATAAAAAAGTTTTAAAAGTGTCTCGCCTTATGTTTTTGCTGAACTAAAATTACTGATAAAAAAAAAACACTTTTTACTAGACAGTCCCCTCATTTTTTGGCATTTTATATAAAAATAACAATAAGTCATAGTTGTTTTCAAATTGCGGCCGGAACCTTTGCTTTCATAGAGGTGTACATTTTAATTCTTCTGTGGTTAACTTCTGGATTTGAGCGTAAAGCATGGTGTTTTCACTTTCTAAACCATAGTTCATGTTTCTCACCATGACAGTAAGGGAGACAAAATGATTTCTATAAGACCGTACGAGGTGTTCCTAAAAGCGAATAAATCAGCCAGAGGGGTTAATAAAAAAATGTAAGAAAGTTATAAATGTGTTTTAATCCATAAAGAAGTCACATTAAAATGTAAGAAAGTTATAAATATGTTTTAATCCATAAAGAAGTCACATTAAAATGTAAGAAAGTTATGAATGTGTTTTTACATGAAGAAGTCACTTTAAAATGTAAGAAAGTTATAAATTTGTTTAAATCCATAAAAAATTCCATTAAAATGAAATTTCACCATGAATTGGTTCCAAAAATACAAATATCTTAATTAATATTAATGATGACTGACAGAATACTCTTGTGAAATGGGATTAAAAAAAAATTGGATTTTTGCTGGGCGTTATTCTAATATAAAGGTGTTCCTGATGCATAAGAGAAGTTGTGGAGTTACACATAATTAAATTGAGATTGATTCAACTGTTAAACAGAAGTGTGTATGTTTATTATATCGATAAAAGATTTCAACAAGAAATAATAATATATACCACTTAAAAAAAGACTAAAAAGTCATGACCCATTGGAAATAGCGGAAAGATGCCAAATGTTACCGGAACAGCCACTAATCCAAAAGTTGTTCAACTCTGGTAGTGAAAGCTTGTTGATAATGTGTTTGGCTTCGGGCCAAGCCACAAATATCAGGCACATATCTCTCAAAAACAAGTGTTTGATCTCAAATCCTCGCTATTTCTGGAAAAGGTGGGTTAAATATAAACAGGTGCCTCCATCATCAGCAGTCACCTCTGTAAAACGTATTCATTCGCGTAATTCCATTTCAGAAATAGCCTCAAGTGCGACAAAATAAAACAATAATATTTTGTAGGTATATAATTATATCGCTAAACAAATAAATCAAATCTATATCGATTTGAAAGAAAACTGATTTCATCACTAATTTACTAAGATTTTCAACTCCTAGGCCCCAGACATGTCAATGAAATTGATAATTTGCTCAAGAATTTAGATATTGGAAAGTGTTTGATTAATTTCAACAGAAGGTAGGAAAAATTGATTTTATTTACAGCACACGGACACGCCCATAACACACTTTTATCTATTCAGAATTAAATCGACAGCCCAGAAGAACAATGTTGAATGTGCAAATTTGTAGTTTTGCATTAGAGCTGTTTGAAGTTTCGTTTCTACATTTTTACAGTTTTCCTAACTATCCCAATTATTTCCCGGATTTGAACCAGATACTACCAATCTCTAATTCATACTCAAAGTCGTTAATTATATTAGCAATATTAATTAAGATCCTGTGTGCACATCTTTTAGGTAGGCGCAGTTATCTTGAATTTAGCACATCGCTCACTCCGGAATCTTTAGTTTAAACATACCTGCAGGGTTAAGATCTATTATTTTTGGCAGCATTGGTGTAATAAAATTACATAACAGTTTACGAAAAAAACAGAAGGCATAAACCACAAGTAAACTAGTATTCAGAAGAACAAAACTGGTATTACGTATACATACATAATTCCCTTGCCTATCAAATTTCTTGGCATCAGTGAAAGCCCGCCTCCCAAATGAGAAACAAAATAAATTGTCTTGTCATAAAGATTTGAACAAATAAGCATAATAATATGAAAAAACTGGGTGATAATGTAATAGGTAAATAACAGCAAAATCAAAGACAAAATAAAATAAATTGCCATGTAAACACATCAATTTGTTTGAAACTAGCGATCTGCCCCCTGCTTCGCACGGGTGCAATGTGTAGTGTGGCGTCTAAGTGTCCAAGTGATTTAGCCACATGAACTATCCAATTCATTTTTGGCACTTTGACATTGACAGTTGATAGTTCCAAAAAGTTTGTTTAAAAATAATTAAAATAAGACTGTACTGCCAGTATCTACAGAATGTCCTGTTTGAAGCTGTTTTTTCAATAGACGGCACAAACAGATTTTGATTAGAAGTTACACGCAAAAGGGCTACTACATATAGTTGTCTACGTGAAAAACACTCAATGCTCGAACCTACAACATTGAACGTTTGACTTATTAATGGTCATTGAAAAAGACAGTTTTATTGGAAATTGAAATAGTTTAAATTGAAACGGTATATCCGTTGGTCTTAAAGGAACCAAGGGAATTAGAACAACTTCTCCAGTTCCACATCCGGTCAATATTGTACCAACTATTATGAATATTAAGTTTTTACCTGCAAACGTGTACCATTGCACAATTTGGGTGGATTAAGGTTCCGTAATAAAATAATAAGACACCCTACTTTCAACACCAATTATGTGGGGAGAGTCCAGTGGGCTGCAAGAAATTGCGAAATTCTGTAGGAAAATGAACAGCATCTTTAAGATCGAGCACAGTGTCTACAGAGTAGTATGCTTGCGTCGGTGCATCAAGCCTTAGACACATTACGCTATATTATGAAGAAATTTCCTAAATGACAGTGAAAACCCTATCAAAATCCGTTGCGTAGTTAGGAAGAACACAAACAGACAGACGCGGATGGCGACTTTATTTTATACTATTTAGAGATGTAAAATGAACTGAATTACCTTCCAAGTGGAACGATAAAGGCAGCAAACACTCCACTTCCTCGGGTGCTCTTCTGATCTAGCACGTGGACTGTGTACCGAGGAGTGTCTTCCCCAGGCTTCATCAGATCTAAGTAAACCTGAAAACATGATACGCCAACTATGTACGCAATGAAAACCATGAAACAGGTCTAGTAGTTAGAAGTTTAATAAGATTATTTGTTGATAATACCTTTATAATAAGATTATCATTGGGATCTTAAAAATTCATGTTATTTTTTGGCAAAATTTGTGATATTTTTGACGAAATTCGCGTTATTTTTTTGCGGCAAGGGCGTAAATTAATTTTTGCAACAAAAGTAATGTTATGTAAACTTTTAAGTATTTGGCAGCAAGAAAAGTGGCGGAGCGCCATAATTTTTTTTTTTTACAAAATCGAAAATGAATGACAGAATCTACATTGCATTTTAGAGGTGAAGTTAGCTGCCTTATGTCCTTATTTTATAAACCAGAAAATCGGCTGAAAAATATGCATTATTTGCCCCAAAGTGAAAATGGCAAAATTCGCATTGTAAAATTACGAATTTCGTATAAAAATTTGCATAGTCGCAAATGGAAAATTTTCAAGTCTCCAGTTATTACATTTGGTTAAATGGTAAAATGTATGATTCAAATTTGTAGATCATTTGCATATATTATTATACCTCATCTAGTCCCACCAAGCTGGAGTTGGTGAGTCCATTGGTGACCAGAGCGGCATCCTGTGCTGAGCGGACTATGGATATCACCTCCTCGGGGGAGGAGATCCTCTGCATCTTGTCTCCCCCCATACACACTTCCAGGATCTAAAAGCAATTCCATCCAAGCTAGATACAAATTTACATAAGAACATAATATTTCTATCCACACAATAACAAACTTGTTTGAATTTTAACTTTGCAATTTGATGAATTTTGCCGGTTGATATCTTCGTCGCCCGTCAGCTTACTGATGATATGTGCCCTAAATACTTTATTTCTTGTACTAGTTTCAGAAGCCCACCGTTCAGGAAAGCTGGTGGAATGCTTTTCGGACCCTGCCCGTATCTGAAGACCAACAGTGCTGTTTTTCGGGCTATAAATCATGTTTGTTTCGAGTGCAATATTAACATTGAAATTTGTTTAACTGTTCAAATCCTGTGAAGCAACCCACCCTTAGTGATTCATTTGTAAGGTGAGACTCAAGGAAATTAAAACAAAAAATTTAATCATCAAAACACCCATTAATGCATATGGATCAAAATTTCTAATAAGAATAATAATAATTAACAGTTTACTTGTTACAACCCAACCATACCTGATCTTACCCAACCTGAATTGACTCAACCCAACTATGAAATAGGTGAGCTTATTTTTCTAAAAATCGGAAATAAACTTGGAGTGAAACTTTTGAAAAATGTGATACGGGTTTAAGAGTAGTTAATAGTTATCTAAGTAAAATCTGTTAGTGAAAAAATAAGAAAATACACAGATTTAGGAAATGAAATTAATAGAATTTGGCATTCTCAGACTATACAAATATTACCATTCGTTATTTCGGCTACTGGCATTATACCTAGCTCTCTAATTAAAAATTTAGGCGTATTAGATTTATCAAAAAATTTATATATAAATATGCAAAAGTCGGTAATTTTGAATACATGTAGGATAACAAAAGATTTTTTAAATATTTATGTTGAGGGATCAGTAGGATTTGTAGGCCCTGTTAGAAGTTCTACCGAGCCGAACCCTCTGATATGAAAATATCTGGAGTCGGTGAATTATTTTCCCATTTGATCTCTGGTGAGTTGACGTGTTGTTCTTGTATTGTTTTGTATTTATTTTGCTTATATAATGCACTTACATAATGTTGATTGACTAGATGATCATTTGTGGAAAAGTGTGTGGAAGGGTTAAGTTTTTCCTTTGGGGAAGATTTAACCCGGACAACAAAATCGGAAGTTTTAAAAATATTCTAACTTTAAATACACAAAAAACCAAATACAAGTCAGCCATCTACCTCTCATAACTTGATTATTCACAATTGTGTGCAAATGTGTAACTGCAACCCCTTAGTAAATGTAGAAAACATCTAATTAATACCTAGGCGTAAAAATAGATAAATTTTTGAGATGGAATGATCGTGTCGAAATGTTGGTAAATAATATTAGGAGACTTATCTATATTTTTAAAGATTTCAGACATGTAATAACAAGGACAAATTAAAAATAGTTTATTTTGCTATAATTCAGTCTCTACTTTCGTATAGTATAGTGTGCTGGGGTTCCTGCCTGAAAACTATTATAGAACTACTTAATATTGCCCAAAAACTGATTCTCAAACTTACGTTAAAAAAATATCCAGATATCCTACACAGTTACTTTATAAGGAATGTAATGTCATGAATTTAAAACAACTATTTATCACTCAAACGCTTTGCAGATTTTTTAGCAATATTAGTTTTGCGAAAAGAACGCAGCAAATTTGTACTACAAGAATTGGCTCTGGTCTGAACTTTATGGCAATTCACACTAAGGACGGGTTGTTTTGGAGAATTTGAACAATTCATCAAATTTCAAAATTAATTTTCGGGTTCTGCGAATGTCCTATTATAACATTATAGGCTAGTAGCTTGACAGAACTGAAATAATAACAGAACTTGAAAAAATCTTATACAGAACTTAAAAATTAACTTTTAAATTTGGTATCTTATATTTTAACTGATATCGTGGGGTCCCCGGTTCCGATTTGACAGTTAGGGCGGTGATCAAGGAAGCGATCTAGGGTGCTCTCCACCACTGCCCCGATATTGCCTCCGAAAGCAGGGAGGTGTGTAAGGCCTTTAAATTGGCAGGGCAGCATAAATGGGATTCACGCAAATATCTACCTTACTGCAGTATGATATGTAGAAAAACGAGAGTAAAATTTGAATGATTTGAATTATGACAGATTGTTGAAATTATCGAGAACTAATACTATAAAACATATTATATAATTTTTATAGTGCCGTTTTTGTCAAAAATCACCCTAAGGGTGCTGTAAAATAAATTATGACCAGAAAAATTACATATAAATATATGTTTGCAGAGCGGCAGGAAAATGACATGAGACTTTGAGACTCAAAAGTGTGTATAAAATGAAACTATGGACCACAGACATAGGAATTAATAGACGAGAAGATAATGGCGAGGGGTAAAATCAACTGTTGAAGAACGAAGGGGGTAAAGCTGACTGTGATTCGTCAATAAATCAATCTGACAGTATATAGGCATATCGCATTATAATATCACCATTTAGTTCTTAAAAGTAAAATTTGCTCTTGAATGAATAGACATTTTTACATGGGAGCACAAATTACTCGCCACGTTATGAACAAATTTGCGAAGTCCGAATTCGGCAAAAAATTTCTTCTATTTTCAGAGTCGAATATTTCGTTTAAGTATTTAGTTAAGACACTTTTATAAATGTTCATAATTTACTTCCCAGCAACCAACCAGCTTTGTGTTTCGCGTCCAGACGTTTCTCGATGTGATAGTATATGTTTCTACAACTGATCCATATTATACGATGTGAATATGCTTAAAATAAAGTAAAATAATGCTTATATATGGAATGTAATACGACAATTGGGTTTATTCTCTTTTTCACATCTATTTTTACAAGTTTTCATAGCACAAGTCAACATTTTGCCGTGTTATTTCGTAAAATGAACCGATGATGCCTCGACCATAGTTCGCACAAGAATGATGACGTCACGTTTTCAAATTTCACTTGAGGCCATACGCGAGCACAGCCGGCTCCAATGGAACCGGTATGGGGAGTGGGGATAATACGCTTTTAATCACTTAGGGCAGGTCTACTAATATTCATATGTCTATGCTATGGACACATATTATAATAAAGATAAATATTAAAGTAACTCACTACTTGTGGGAGAAGTTTAAACTTAGTAACAATCACGGCGAAGACCGGCATCACCGTGCTCTCCCCGCTGTCGGCAGTTTTCTGTTCAGCTTCGTGGCATCGAACTATCCGGAACATCCAATTGGTGTTTGCAAAATATGCCAGCATTTTTCTCAAAATGTGATCTTGCAGCAGCGATATACAGATGTATCTCCCTCCTAACCTTAAAACCCTTCCAACTTCCCCGAAAAATTTGTCAATCCTCTCGGAAACTTCTTTGGAATCATCGGGCATCAGAGCATCAAGTGTACCTTTATCAAAAACGACACTGAATTGACCTTCTTCAAACATCATGTTTAGGGCATCCATGTGAATAAATTTCATGTCAGGACGGCGTTCCTTATTGGAACTTAGCATTTGTTTTATAGCAACTTGGGAAATGTCAATGTTTGTGATTTGTTTATAACCAACATCGTACAGATCGGAACTGAGAGTGGAGTTACCGCAGCCAACCATCAATACTTCGTCTTTAGGTTTCACATATTTGTGGATTTGCCCACAAAGTTCAGGATATTCACCATACCTGGAAATTATTTAGGTTACAATATGATTATTATCAGATTTATAAAATGATTACATTAGAAGAATCACTACACGAAAATGCAATGGTTTTGTATCGAAGGCTTCCTACGGATACGAATATTGAGTGCCCATAATCGGGGTAAAAAAATAAACAAGAATGTTATAGGTTAACTCACCACTCAAAAGCCTTCTTCCCTCTTTTCTTGAAGAAAGTATTCCAATATTCCTTTTGACTAAAGTCTTGGTGACTTTTAGGAAGTAAATTCATTATATTTCAAAATTTATTTGTATTTTCAGTGAATTTGACTCTCAACGTGTGTTTAGTACCCGTATTATATGTATTTTTCACAATGTTTTGAAGTTTTGGGTTTTGACAGCTCGTAACGTAACCACATTTTTCGACCCTCTGGCGGTAACCAGAATAGTTTTTATGCAATAATAACAAAGACCAAACTGTTCACGTTAAATAGACTCTCCGTTTTATTAATAGATGGCAGTAACCGTAGTAAACATTTCATTAATTTTTATTTCAAAGACCCAGCCAGTGATGCTGGACAGTGAACAGAGTATTAATTCGGTTTTGTATGAATGTTATTGAAGCTAAATCTAGGGTGAGGAGAAATTGCCTGGCAGCCATCTTGTATGACTAACTTTGAACTGATTTGTATGCAAAGTGCTGCATAATGAACTATTATTATATTTTATCGGGGTATTTGATGAGATAAGGAATGGGATACGTCATTAAAAAAATTAAGTAGGTTTGGCATTTTCCATACATTTTCCCCCTCACCCCGCGGCTTCTAATTTATCTCGAATTGCTCCGTCCATTAGATCCATGAATGCCATTCCGCTAAAATGAAAATCGGCAGATGTGAGTGAAAAATTCAGTAGATAGATTAATGACAAACATGGGAAGATCGTCAAAATATTTACAGGTGATACATCAGTGACGATATGCCCAAAATTTTTTCCCTAGATTTCAAAATGGGTTTGTTTGTGGTTTCTCGACTGCTGACAATATTTTCAGGGGAAATCAGGAAATTAAAAAACTTTGTTAATTTTCTGTTGTTTTTAGATGAATTAGATAGATTTTCAACAATTTTGTTGGATTTAAAACAAAATCAGTTAATTTAAAAAAAAATCGGAATCTTTCCAAAAATTTCAGTTTATTATCAAAAAAATTCGGTTGATTTTCATAACTTTCGTTGGATTTTCTACGAATATCGGTAGATTTATGCCGAAATCGGTAGATCTGCCGAAATTTCCGAAGGTATGGCATCGCTGGACTCAGCCAACAGTTCGTGTATGGATAATAATAATTCACACCGTATGGAAATAAAATGATGCAATAAATAATGATAATGCGCACTTGAAGTGAAATGACACTAAACTGCGCTATACACGGTGTCCGGAAACTCGTAGTATAAGCGGGAAACTGGAGAATCTACACCACATAAAGTTTTTTGATTTGAGCATTTTCACAAAAAAAAAAAAAACAAAAAAAAATATTTTTCGGCTATTTTAGGGTTAAAGTTTTTTCTGGTGTTTAGGGTTGAACAAAAGATGTTTTAACCCTGCAGAGCAGAAATATTTTATGATTACACCGGATTAAATGAAGGGTGATTTCAAAATAATGCTTCAAATCCGAGTTTCTTCATTTGTTTTACTTTCAAATAGTTTTAATTAGTTGGGTACTTTGATCTTCAGTAATAATTTATAAGAATTTGATTTAAAAAAAAAAATCAACTTCTAACTCGATTTACTCGATAGCGAAAGCTCAAATAAAAAAAAAATATACTACGAAATCGACTCCAAATGTGATGTAGATTCACCAGTTTCCCGCTTGTACTACGAGTTTCCGGACACCCTGTATAAATGTCATGTTATTATTATTATTATAATAATTACAATAGATCTGCTTGATAATTGAGTCAATTTGTTATCACTCTTTTTTGTACGGATAGAGGAAATTTTCAGGTAAGTCAAGTTTTCGAGAGTTTTATGGTACAAAAATTGAATTGTTTGTACTTATAGGAAAAATAATATTCTTTTATGGTAAAATGTTTTTTTAATCCCTTTTACTTCTACCATCAAAATCACCTTTCCATGTAAAATCACCTTTCGAAGTTAGTGCACTTTACCCCCGAACACCTGTATAAGTAATAATCTTATCATTATTATATATAGGTAAACGATGTACCCCAATTTAACAAATATATTTTTACAGCTCCCTTGAGGTGATTTTTCACGAAAACGGCGCTATATAAATTAGCCAAATATTATTATTATTATTAATCAAGCTGAGCTAGAGTGGTGTATTAATGCTGTATTAGTTTTATTATTGTTATTTACCTAATAATAAAATAAATAATAAAATTTACCGAGCCGAACCCTCTGCTATGAAAATATCTGGAGACGGTGAATTTTTTTCCCATTTGATATCTGGTGAGTTGACGTGTTGTTGTTCTTGTATTGTTTTGTATTTATTTTACTTATATAATGCACTTACATAGTGTTGATTGACTAGCTGATCATTTGTGGAAAAGTGAGTGGAAGGGTTTAGTTTTTCCTATGGGGAAGATTTAATCCGGACAACAAAATCGGAAGCATAAATAAAAATAAAATAATAGTTGTTTATTCCAGAATGTGGGGAGGTTAGTGCAATCCCACACAATCCATAAAATATAACTACAATGTTATATATAGAGATACAATTAAGTACAAATAATTTAAAATGTAAGTTTGATAGAGCAAATAAAACATAAGAAAAAGTAAAAAGAACTATATAGAATGGAGAGTGTTAATATAAAACATTTAAATATCTTGTAAGCTTATCATCGGAGCGATAATTATGGGGGCCAATATTTTTCTCCAATGTTTTTCGATGCTCGATCCTGAGGTCTGGCGGGATTCGATGATGAGGATGTTATTGATCCTTCCCCTCGTTCCGGCTACCCTGGATCTCATTAGGATCTCATGGATCCTAAATATTAATATTATAACATTGCTATATATATTGATGGTTGTGTATGTTCCACCCCATCCTATAATTCCATAATTGTATTATTGATTAGCAGCTGGAGTCAAAGTATGTCATTCTTTAAGTAAATCTTTATATATTTTTTTATTGTTATATTTTGTAAACGTATGCCCTTGGTCGATTTCAAAATTGATTATGTGGCATAAAATGATTTTGACTTTCCTGCTCTGACTAAACTACGAAGAGGATAGGTGAGTAAGTACCTAACTCCTATAACATGCATATAATACCAGTTCAGCGGGTTAAACATAGGGGTGGGTCAGGGCGTACAGTATGGCGCAGTGTGCAACGGCGAATGGGCTTATACTTGACACACTCGTACACTTAATATTGTAGGTATGTGTGAAATAATATACAAAAGCCAAACTTGAGAGGTTTCTGTTACCCCAACACTGGCCTTACAACGGCTACTGGGGAAATCGCATTAGTGATTTTCCTACCTACATACGTAGTTGCATTGAAGTTGTGAATGTGCTTACCACGTAAGAGGCACATATGAAGGGTGGTATAGGTGCAACACAAGTGTTTGAAGTGCAAGCTTTATCTGGTGATTAAACTCTTATCCTTAGGTGATGAACTCTTATTTTCTCATACGCTTATATCTAAGACAAATACAATAAGCGGTGTTAGGTGTTAAATATAAATATATTCTGATACTTTCTGTTCAGCTATTATAGGGACATCTCTTGGCATGGCGGGCAAAAAATACTTGTAGCAAACTTATTTTTTGGTTTTATGGTAACTCAGGAGAGTGGCACTTCAATACACTTTTCAAAAGTGATGATAAAATACCTAAAAACCTACCCCAACGTAACCTGTTTAAATTTAACGTAGTTTTTTTTCAGCACTTTTCATGACTTTTTATCACTATTTAAGAGTGTGTTGGAATGTGTTGAATTTCCACTGTCCCGAGATGCACGGTTCCCAACTTTCCACTAATTAATAAAATATAGTGGAACGAGCTACCGGCATCTGTTTTCCTCCCTCCTATAATCCGAGCCTCTTCAAGGCCCGCATTAACAATTCTCCCTTTCTACAGCCCCTACCTTGCTCCGCCTCACAACGCCGCCCAACCGGGTGGTGACATAGTTCCCCTGTCCGTGCACTCCACAGGCAGGGACACTCTTGTGAGGTGTCACATAAAAAAAAAAAAAAAAAAAAAGCTTCTGTAAAAACATACGTTAAATTCGGATGGGTTGTTACGCAGAAGTTGAACAATTCATCAAATTTCAACGTTCATTTCAGGGTTCTGTGAAAGTCATATTCAAGTTCTGTTATTATATCATTATAGGCCTGTTACTTGACAGAACTGAAATAATAACAGAACTAGAATTTTTTTTCACAGAACTTGAAAATTAACTTTGAAATTCGAAGAATTGTTCAAATTCTCCGAAACAGCCCATCCTTTATTTTCACAAGAATGTCCTACGTGTACTGAATCGGTACCTGCAAATAATAATTTAATAATTTGAACAAAGACAAGATTCTCAATTATCTTGTGTTTTTTCCTTAGATTTGGATTTTAGTAACATCTTTTAACCGTCGCATTCAATATATTTTTTTAATGCATCATATTATATTACACATTTACATAAAATGCCATATTGAACTAGTCATTCTTTGTTGTAAGTTATCATAATTACTTCCAACCTGCTGAAATATCACTCTCTGTAAATGTTGTACTCAATTAATTAAAAAAATATATATTTGTTTAATTTTTAACGCCTTTTCTAGGGGCTTTTAATATAGGAATAGTAAAAATGACATAGTTTTTTCTTTCTTTTTATACATAACTGAACTGCCATAATATGTTATATTTTCATACATTGCATTTTATTAATATTTTAGAAATAATAGCGCGTGTTGTTTTTACGTCCAGCAGATGGTGCTCTTTAAAAAAACGTTTCTTACCTGTCACAATTGACATCGAAATAATATAGGTATATAAAAACACAAGAATGAAAAGTATATAATGCAACGATTTAAGAGTTTGAACAAACGAACATTAACTTTTTTTATTTATAAAGATCTTTACACGTAATACGGATAAAGGTAAAACAGAAGGAGTTTGATGGAGTTACCGCGTCATATTATTTTAGAATACTAGCGATTGAGCTAAGCTTCTTGGGCTTATTGTTAAATCCGGGTCGGTGAATTTTCACAGACCACATTCTATGTGAAAATAATATTTGAATTCTGGATCTATCTGTCCAGAAACGCAAAAATTATTTTAACAATGGTCAACGTCTATGTATGATAATGAGATAACTCACCCCTACCATTATAGCCACTTGCGAAAGACGTGAGTATGTTGCACAATGCACAACCTGTACGGTTTCCGCTTTCCCCAGCCAATAAGCTTATTAGGAAATCTTCCCCCGACAAGGATTTGTGAGTGCAGTAGGGTTAATCGAAGCCTTGGGTGCCTAGTACTAGTAGTATCTCCTTTACCTGTGACCTGCGCTGTGCACATTACGGGTTGGGGGTGGCGGCAATAAAAGGTTTCCCCGGTGCCGTTGACTGCAACAACTAACAGCGGCTTCCTGCTTATCCAATAATAGGGATTATTTAGGTTTATGTTTTTACTATGCAACTATTTTGTGTGTGATTATTTACACGCGAAATATTGCGCTTGGATAGTTTGTAGGTACGTAGGTTCTGTGAGGTACCGCACGTTGGAGAAAATTTCTCTCATCATTGACACGATCCAAAGCGAAAAAAATGTCGTTTGGCTGAATATCACAGATAATCTCTTTTATTATTATTTCCAATATACCTACATCTTGAACATAAAATCTAAAATTAATAAAACATTTTTCTATTTAAAATTCACTTATAGAGAGCCCTGCATTATTGCAATCGATTTCATTCCATGTTCATAACAGACTCAAACGAACTAAATAATATTTGTCTTTATACGAGTAGGTATAATGTCCAAAAAAAGTTTATAAACTCCCTTCTACCACGCATGCACCTGTATACACGTATTTTTAGTAGCACCCTTTTTAAAACAGTTATTAGTGTAGATTTTGTTTCCGACTATAGTATGATCGTAAATTTTAGTTTCTTTAAATGTATGCAATGTTAGTATGTTTACGCCTTTTTATTATTTTGTAATCCTTTTTTGTAAAAACATGCTTAATTCTGAGAGAATATACCAAATACCAGAGCCAAGGAATTTTTCCTGGAATTTGGGGCTTCAGACCATAGGGGGCTGCCGAATTCAATAGTGGGGCGCACCTGCAAGCAGTTACAATACAGGATAAGCAGTTGTGTACTATTGAAGTAACTGCGGGCCCTGTACAGTACACCCAGCTTCTGAGAGGCTAACTTGACTCTGACTTCGATGGAGGGGACTCCATCTCTCCGTCTCTGAGCTGGTAAGAAATTAGAGTGGCACTAAACATATCAATAGAACGCATGTTGAGAAGACTGTTTTCGTTGAAAGAGACAAGATGGTCATTTCGATCCATTTTAGACGTAATCAGACAAGATTGGGTCTTTGAAATATTAATTTGGACCAAGTTATTCTTGCCACAGGAGAACCCTCCCGAGGTTCTCTCGATTTCGGGGACCGTCGATTCTCTGCTTCAAAGCCCTCTGAGCTGTTGGAGTTTGTGTATCCTTCGGGGGCTTGTCAAACAAAAACTATCATGGACTGTACTGCGATCCGCGTAGCAATGAATTGGGGCACACGACAAAAGGTCATGTATATGTGAGTTATATGTATAGCGAGCAAACAATTGATTTAAAACTCAACTGTTAACACAAACGTAATAATTCACAGTCCAATACTGATTTGATATGTATTAAATTTTGCATTTCCCTAATTATTAGTAATCCTCAGATTGCTTTCCTTAATGACCCGTTACAATCAGTTTGATAAAATCGCAGCTAATGTCACCCGAGGGACAACTAGTCTATTTTAATCCATCGCACGCGCTCTGAATTCATAACTCATTCCAATGGATCCTTATCACATGATTTGATTGCTGGTGTGCTACAGCAGGTAGGTATTTGTCCTTTTACTTGTTTTATTATAACATATATTATGTCCTACGAGTTAATCAATGATGTGTTATTTGTTACCTAGTACTTATATGCAAATAGATTGAATGTCCTCGGCATTTATGAAATACCTACTATAAGTCGAGGATGGACCGCCATACAACTCGGTCTTGGCGCGGTTCTTGTTACATTAATATTCTTCTTAGTAATTCTGACTCTTGACATAACCCAACTCAAGTATTCGATTCAATTTTTCGTGCCATTGTCATTGCCACATGTCTTTCTCGGGCGTCCCCGACATCTTCTACTATGCACATTCGCATAATATATTCTCCTTATAGTCATTTCTTTGTTCATCCGTACCGTAATAGAATAATGCATGCTCAAACTATTTAAGCGTTCTTTTCTTAATCTTACTCATTACGCTTTTATCATCTTTGCAGATCTCCACATTTTTAACAGGGTCATATAAGGTTTTACCACACACTATCCTCAAGGATTTGATTTCTACAGCATTCAGTCTACTTTCATACTTCCCCTGCCATCAGGGTTGGTATCAGAACTCCATTGTGGACTGCTACCTTTGCCTTTTTGCACATTTTTTGTTAGCGCAAACTGCGTTTAGTACTCTGGAGTGTCCTACATTTACTCTTCTAACCATATTATTGTAGCAATTCTATATCAACGTCCCAATATCACACTCCTATGCGACGGATTCAACAGCTAGGAAACAAATACTACGATGTTGATATATTTAGTATATACATCAATTTCAATATATAAGCATACCCTATTGAAGTTTTTTTCATCTGATTTGATCTTGATTTTATATTTATTTTTCTGCAATAAATTCTCAGTTTTAAATAGTCGTTTCCTGCACTATTTTCATGTATAATTTTCGTAAATATTTTTTATAAATATGTATGTAAAAGCCTTAATAGGCGTGAAATAAATAAATATCCCCTTTGGTCCTTCCATTTTTCGTAAACATACTTACCAAATACACAAATTAATCCACCTGCTCCAAGTATTCATCATTAACAACTATGTTGCACACTCATGTATGATTTGAGATTCTCCCGGCTAAAAGTATTATAGTGATTTGTTTTTGGGGTATTATGCCGTGTTGCGATATCTCCTTCTTTAGCCAACGTTTCGGACAGCATTGCAGTGTCCGTCATCAGGGCAAATGTGTAATCTGAGGTTGACGTGAAATGCGGGTTAATCTATAAAGATACGATATCGTGTTGCCAGCCCCGAAAAACGGGATGGTTTTCGGGGGTAAATCTGAGGTAAAGCAACACGGCATAATACCGCAAAAACAAATCATTATAATGTTGCACACTTTTTTGGTAATCTGTATTTAAAACACCATGACTTGAGACTTACGTGCATTCGTCATTAATTAATTATTCATTCATACTTACATCTTTCATCCTTAGAATTTGATTGTAGATCATGATTACAATGCTACATAAAATAAATCTACATACCACGGGACCGCTTTCGCCATTCAAACTGAGCAACCGCTAAGTTTAAATTTGACTATGAAGTTTATTAAATAATTAATATCATCTTGGTACCAAGCACATATTGAATCAAAACAGTATGGGGAAATATTAATGAATAATTCTTTGCTCAATCTGCTGCTAAGGCTCTTTTAAATCTAAGTAGAGTTGTGATTGGTGAAAGCGGCCGTTGGTATTCGTTAGTAGTTAGTAGAGTTATTTTGGAAGGTTTAAGAATATGAAACGAACAAATTAAATTGTGTAATTTTTTATAATTATTTTGTGTAATATATTACAGTTAAAACATACATTTGTGTACTACTTACTACAAAACTTGTAAAAATCAATAATGGCAATAATACTAATTAAAGAATTTTTATAAAGTGAATATAATTTTTATAAATTTTCAAAGAAACAATAAATTCTTGGATGAAAAGCAAAACAAAATTTCTGTCTGAAAACTGATGGATAATTTATAAGTAAATAATTGTTTATTTAACATGTTGAAAAAAATACGACTAAAAACTGATGTGTAAAAGATGAACATTATGATGCATCCTAAGGTTTGTAGAAAACATATTTTCTACGAAATCTAGATGCATCCATTAAATTGTTACACTGATAAATCATTTACTAGTTGGTACATTTTTTGAGTAAAATTTCATAATATAATTTAAAAAAATATATATTTAAGTAACAACAACAACGCAAAATTCTTGCAAACAATCTTTTAAGAACAAATGAGCAATACTGTTAAGCTAGTATTCTAAAAACATAATTGCGTCAAGTAAAGCTGGAGAAACTTCTTACGAAGGCAAGTGAATAAAAATATGCAATGATTTTTTTATGCTGGAAAGAAGATGCATGTTATTCATTAGATTACATAATTTTAAATTTAGTGCAATAATTTTTACATTGGTATATTTTAGTCCATTTTCAACAAATACTTTTAAATGGATTTTTGTATTTTCTTTGGTGTATTTAAAAAGTCTCCTGGGCGCCAAAATAGCGACAATTTGTAGGTATAATTAGATTCAACGGTAACACAAAAAATATTTTAAAGATACTTTAATTGTTAATTATTCACAACTATCATTCATTCATGCTCGGTATGAACCATCTACGGGTCAGAAGAGATGTGCATATTGTATCACACTTCTTCAAACTGATTCGTGGATGGTTTGAAAATCCGACTATCATGGAGAGTATTAGTCTCTATAAAAGGCAAGCTCTATTGATGCTGGTATAGTTTATACACCGCTTACTTATTATGTAATACCATTTTACAAATGTACTTTAAAACGAAATAAAATGTAATTTTGTAATGTTTTTAAAGGAATAAAATAAATTGAATTGAATTGAATCATTAGTAGATTTATCATCAGAGAGACACCTATATTTGTAACAAGGATAATTATATATGTTCAGTATTGGTGTTATGTAAATTAATCACAATAAACACTTCTAGTTAACCTACTAAGAGCAGATACCCCTAGTATCGACAGTCAGTCTCTGAGAGTAGTCTGTCAGAAGTGGTAGGTAGGGAATACCTACTGATTAAGAGAAAATACACCCTTAATCTGTGACAGTTAGTCAGAAGTGGTAGAGAGTGGAATACCTTCTGATTTTGAAGATCTAAGGTAGAGCTAATAGTTATAGAAGTACCCACCGGTACACTTCAGCTGCGGCTGATAGAAAGTGTTTTCCTGCCTACCATTGGGTATTTTCTTACACGTTTTAGTATTGTACTCCGTATAAATCATGGAGAGGCAATAAATGAACTTTTCGCTAACCATGAAGAAAAGGAAAAAGAATTATGTTCATTCCAGAATGCGACAATACCCATTTTAAATTACTTAGACTTAAGATTAATTTTCCCACCATTTTAATTTCAACACTAGCCCAATAGAATATTTCTTTATCACATCTGATATGTAAAATTCCAAATAAACAGCAAACAGCCTGGTATTTTATAATCACAATTTCCTTCTAGGATTAAAAATTATTTCTCTGTAATACGTTTTTAGTGTCGGTACGTTTTACTTTTAAGTACCTTTCTGAAGCCTCTGCATATTTTTTGTTGTTGTTGATTAAAATCTCTCAAATTTTATGGCTCTCAGCTTCAAAGACCGACTTTATTGCCCTTTGAATGTAATAATTGCAAGGATGCCGCTAACATATAATAAAATAAGAACTTGCAAATTGCAAAATGCAACTCTAAGATAATGCAAATACATTCTTATTGTTAATGTCACTTTCTTTAAAATTATTGTTTTAGGCTAAGAAAAAATATACCCCACACGGCAAGGTGGGCAAGACGTGGGAGAAAAATGCTTTAGCAAGGTCGACTTATTATGGTGTTTTTGTATTTTTATTTAAAAGGCAGATACCCCGAGTATCGGGACTGAGTGGGTCACAAGCACTGAGGCAGTCAAGTCAGTGATGTAGAGTCGTCGAGAGACAGTCTCGAAGAATAGTCTGGGACAGTAGGCTGCCACAAGTAGTAGAGAGTATTACCACAACTGATTAAGGGAACTTAGACCCTTAATCTGAGAGTAGGCTGTGATAGTAATCTATCAGAAGTGGTAGGTAGTGGAATTCCACTACTGATTGGAAATTAGACCCTATTTCTGGTACCTACCAGTAAACTTCAGCTGCGGCTGTTAGTTACTAATATTTGTGTTTGTATTGAATAAAAATAAAACAGTTGTGCTGAAAAGAAGAAGAAGAAAGTGTTTTCCTGCCTATCATAGGGTGATCTCGTACCAAGATAGTAGAAACAAATTAGACGAGGTAGAGTTTATTTGTAAAATAATTCCGACTAGGAGGTAAATGATATAAACTTTTTACAGAAGGTGTATATTATAATTGATATGTGGAGAGGATGGGTGATTCGACTTACCCTCATGATGCAAAGCATCGAGAGGTAAACTTTTCTCTAACCATGAAGAAAGGGAAGTAGAATTAGAAGAATCAGAATATATTACGAAAATGAAGGTAAATAGTATAACATTTTTACCATAGGTTTATGTTATTACTGTTGAGGTGTTTTATAGGATGGGTAATTTGTCTCACCCTCGTGATGTAAAGCATCGAGAGGCAAAACACTTAAATTTTCGCTAACCCTGAAGAAAATATAGAATAAGTAGAAGACGCAGAATTTATTGTGGAAATTCAGCCTAGAAGATAAATAGTTTTTTTCTTTTTACGGTAGCTAAATGTTATTAATATTTTCTGTGGTTATGGAACTGGGCGAGATGAATGTGTAATAATGCAATTGAAGTGTGCTGCAACGATGAGACTACATGCCACATTTCTCGCCTCATCGATTAAATACCTAAACGGATAGTCTAACTTCCCCCGTTACGTACGCCCTTGTCTGACTATTAAATAGATTAAATTTTAATGTAGTTCCCGAGTCGGATGAATAAACCAATGGGTTCATAATAATAGTAAGGCTGGGAATTTGTACTAGAATTGGATATTTCCATCTCCGTCATAAACGAAAATATTATTGGAAGGGATGGGTAATTTGTCTTACCCTCATGATGCAACGAGTCGAGAGGGTAAGACAAATATTTTTCGCTTACCCTGAAGAAGAAGTAGAAGATGTAGAGTTTGCTATGAACATAATTCCGACTACGAGATAAATAGTACCTAATACCTTTTTACGGTAGGTTTATGTTATTCCTGTTAGTGGAGAAATCTCTCAAAACTAAGGTGAACATCGGGATCAGTATTGGTCACATTCAACTTTTAAATAAACGTGCTTTAAAAGCAAGGGCAGTGTTTTCTTGTGTATCCATTAGGTGATTAGAGAGAATTGTCTAACCCTCAAGATGGAAAGAGTCGAGAGGGTAAGACAAACAATTTTCGCTAACCCCGAAGAAGAAGTAGAAAACGCAGAAATTTTAATGCAGATCCAAAGTCAAAAAGAAGGGTCGAATATATTACGGTCGAGTGAAGATATAAATGAGTTTTTTGGGTAAGATCAGCTAACGTTCCCGATAACAAATCAACGCACGTTCAAAACCAATAAGTACATAACGGTAGAGGTAAAGTAACGGCTGGGAATCTGTCATAGAATTGGCGATTTCCATCTCCGGCGGAAGAAAAAAAAACCAACAGAGTAAAATCTTGCGACATGATGCAGGTTAAACGAAAATGTGATAAAAGAGGTTGGGTGATTTGTCTTACCCTCATGATGCAACGAGTTGAGAGGGTAAGAAGAAGTTGTAGAAGACGGAGAATTTATCATGAAAATAATTCCGACTATAAGATAAATACTACATAATACCCTTTTGCGGTAGGTTAATGTTATTCCTGTGAGTGGAGAAATCTCTCAAAACTCACGGTGAACATCGAAATCAGTATTGGTCACATTCAACTTTTAAATAAACGTGCTTAAATAGCAAGGGCAGTGTTTTCTTGTGTATCCATTAATTAATTAAAACCAACTAGTATAATCCGCTAATTAAAACGGGGCAACTCTTAAGTTGGGAAAAAACATCATAACACAAGTTTATCGGGATAACGTACCACCATCAACAGTAGCAGATGCTACACAATACGTCATCGTATAAAGTGATGGGATATTCCACTATTTTTTTAAAGAAAGACGAACATTCCGGAGTTATGAATAACCGGGTGATAAATGAAAAACTCCTACTACCATCACTAAAAGCGAACAATGTTGGTGGACTTATCTAGCGGAGGTAGCGGAACTAAAGACGCCTGGGTGGGAACCAAACGCTATTGTAAACTCAGACGGTCTAAATATAAGGAAACTAAATTATAAAAAAGTGTCAAAAGACGTTAATTATGGTAGTTTAGTTTTGGGCAGGGATTGATAATATTTCACAAATTAAAAATTCGAGTAAAAAGTTTTCTGTCTATCGCGTGCTGCGTTAAAACTATAAATAATACAGTTTGCTTCGTGGTCAAGTGTTATGGCAGGGCAGTGATGGGATATCAAAAGGCCAACTAAACTTTGACTAACGGCTTAGACAATTTTGATGTCAACGGTGAGAAAACTTTAACAAACGGCAAACTAAACTTTGTCATTTGTACTGAAGGAACAACAAACAAACGTAAAAAAATAAATTGTTGAAACCAACTAAATACTAAATACTGCCCTCATAATTAATTTTAGGAAATCCACTGGAATTACCTGCGTACCACAATAACAGAAGAACCAAATTTCAAATGCGCCAATAATGATCATTTGAACGAGTTACATCTCAAACTACAAACGTGTCATAATTAAACAAAAAAATAAATAATCACATACCCACAAGTTGCGATTCCAGACTTTTGAATTAAATAAATGAAGTCTGGCGTAAATTAATTGATAATTATTGGATTTATGTATTTCTCAAAGAAACCTTGATAACAGTAAAATGTAATAAGTCCAAACCATATGACATTGTATTAAGAAACACCGGAATATTACATGTAAACCCATCATGAAAAATATATAGTACTTTCACAATGATAAATAATGCTGAAATCGCAAAATCAACTAAAAAAATATCATTCTCAATAACTCAACATACGTTTAACATACTCGAAGATGACTGTTGCAGGGTTAATAGAAGTAAAGAAATAATACAATTGCCGTTATTAGATCCTAAATTGAATGGACTCAATCGTGATGATTCAACTGCTAGCCATAAGCTTAGTAAAATATAAGATGTAATAGAAAACAACATGAATCCTGAAGAACACGTATTGAAAAAACTTGTAAAAAATCGTTACATATTATTTGTCAACTTTTTTATGTGTGTCTTTGATTTTTTTCTAGTTTTAAAAGAGCATCGAGAGTCAGTTTCTGAGAGTAGTCTGACACAATAGTAGGTCGTAAGTGGTAGGTAGGGAATACCGACTGATTAAGAGAACTAGGACCCATAATTTGTGATAGTAGACTGTCATAAGTGGTAGAGAGTATAGAGACCTACTGATTAAGGGAACATAGACCCTTAATCGAAGTCTATGATCTTGAAAATCTAAGGTTTTAGAAGTAAGAATATAGTTAAAGAAGTGAAAAGTTAATGGTTACAGAAGTATCCTACCAATACACTTCAGCTGAGGCTGATAAAAATTGTTTTCATACCACGATAGTAGAAACAAGGACTTTGGGTACAGAATTAATTAATTATTTGATGTTTCCATTCACGGTATTGAAACACACTTTTTAGTATTGGAAAGGATGGTTGATTCGTCTTACCCTCTTGTTGTAAATCATGGAGAGGAAATAAATGAACTTTTCGCTAACCACGAAGAAAAGAAGAAGAATTAGAGGAGCTAGAAATTATTTGTAAAATAATTCCGTCTAGGAGGTAAATGATATAAACCTTTTACAGAAGGTATATATTATCACTCGCTAACTCCGAAGAAAATAAAGAAGAAGTAGAAAATGCAGAAATAATTGTGGGAATAATTTCGATTTGAGAAGTATATGGTATAAACTTTTTAATTTAAGTTTATATAATTACTGTTGATACGTTGGAGAGGATGTGTGATTCGTCTTACCCTCGTGATGCAAAGCATCGAGAGGCAACACACTTAACTTTTCGCGAACTCTGAAGAAAAAAAAAGAAGCGGTAGATGCAGAATTAATTGTGTGGAAAGTAAATGGTACAAACTTTTTACAGTAGGTTTATATTATTACTTTTTATGAGTTGGAGAGGATGGTTGATTTGTCTTATGCTCGTGATGCAAAGAATCGAGAGGCAATACACTTAACTTTTCGCTAACTCTGAAGAAAAGATAGAAGAAGTAAAAACGCAGAATTGATTGTGGAAATTCCTACTAGAAGATAAAAAGTATTATCTTTTTAGGGTAGTTTTATGTTATTACTATTGATGTGTTAGAGAGGATGGATGATTCATCTTACCCTCATGATGTAAAGCGTCAAGAGGGTAAGACAAATAACTTTTCGATAACCCTGAAGTAATTCCGACTATGTAAATGTAAAAAAATTCCAATAAATTTTTTTAGTTTTTTAATTAATGCCAAATAACTAATTCTGGATTTATTGTACGTCAACCAACTGGGATCTTTTTCACAAAACTTACGTTCTGTAGCAAAAACCACAATGAAATTCAAACGCAAATCAAACTACTTCAATCGTCACTGCTTAGGAAATAGACTCTGAGGATAAATAATATCAAATTTTCCCTGGTTCCATAACTTGGCTAGACGAATGTGTAATAATGCAATTGAAGTGTGCTGCAGCGTTGAAGCTACACGCCACATTTCTCAGTTCATCAATTAAATACCCAAATGGACCCTTGTTGGGAAGTGAGTTAGCTAAGAGCTTCACAAATGCACTCATAGAGGAAAAGGGCAAAGAGCTTGCTTGGAAGTCCGCAAGATGGCAGCTAGTAGTCAGTAGTCGCTAGGACCATTTGGGCTGCTTCCATACAAAAATGGTGTTTGCAGATCTCATTGAGCCAGCTCCTAGTTAGGTCGACCATCAAAGTCACTCTTTTAATACGCGAAGTATTGAATATATCCCTGATTTAATATAAGAAGCTTATTCTCTAAAATCTCCTTCCTCGATGAGTTGGATAACTGTTTGTGGGAACACAACAATCCTCCCCCCACAACAACTCCCCCGTTACGTTCGCTCTTGTCTGACTATTCAATAGGTTTAATTTTAATGCACATCCCAAGTCAACAAGAATGGTCTAATATATTAAGTGTGAAAATATTAAGTTTTTGGGTAAGATGTGCTAACGTTCCCAAGAAAAAACTGTTCGGTACATACCAATAGTAACGGCTGGAAATTTGTACTAGAATTGGCGATTACCATCTCCGTCGTAAGGAAAAAAAACCATCGATGTAAACTCTTGCGACATGATGCAGGTTAAACGAAAATGTGATTAGAGAGAATTGTCTTACCCTCAAGATGGAAAGAGTCAAGAGGGAGAAGACAAATAATTTTCGCTAACCCTGAAGAAGAAGTAGAAGACGCAGAAATTTTAATGCACATCCAAAGTCAAAAAGAAGGGTCGAATATATTACGGTCGAGTGAAGATATAAATGAGTTTTTGGGTAAGATCAGCTAACGTTCCCGATAACAAACTAACGCACGTTCAAAACCAATAAGTAAATAACGGTAGAGGTAAAGTAACGCCTGGGAATCTGTCATAGAATTGGCGATTTCCATCTCCGTCGGAAGAAAAAAAAACCAACAGTGTAAAATCTTGCGACATGATGCAGGTTAAACGAAAATGTGATTAAAGAGGTTAGGTGATTTGTCTTACCCTCATGATGCAACGAGTCGAGAGTGTTTTGTACCAATGTACCCCATGCTATCATTTGTTATCAATTCTCAGACAGTATCGCTGTCCGTGCATTCCTGTAACGTAATACCGATAAATAAACTATATACAGAATTTATACCGAGTACTGAATCAACATTGACAATCACCTACCGGACCCTAACAAAAGTGGTGTCAGAAGTGGGATCCTCGAAAAAATATTTCCAGAAATATTGAGGAACTCTAACAGGGTTTGACGGTACAATTGGTGAAATTGTTAATTCACAAGGAAGCGAATTAAGACAAAGGACTTCTACGGCACATTAAACCGACAGGAACGTCAAATTAAAGAAGAACACATATATTATTCGACAATCCGCTGAAGCTGCTGGAAAATCTTCGTCTTCTGCTGAAGCTGCTGGAAAATCTCCGTCTTCTGCTGAAGCTGCCGAAAAATCTCCGTCCCCTGCTCAAGCTTCCAAAGTGCTGGATGCTGGAAGCTGATAACTTTAAATTGTCATTTTTTATGTAACTTCCTTAATATTCGTTACCCATTCTATTCGGAATCCTATTTTTCCTGTAATATAGGTTAATTTCATCTCTCTTGCCATTCAATTCTGCTCACTCTCAGGGTTTGACGGTACAATTGGTGAAATTGTTAATTCACAAGGAAGCGAATTAAGACAAAGGACTTCTACGGCACATTAAACCGACAGGAACGTCAAATTAAAGAAGAACACATATATTATTTGACAATCCGCTGAAGCTGCTGGAAAATCTTCATCTTCTGCTGAAGCTGCCGGAAAATCTCCGTCTTCTGCTGAAGCTGCCGAAAAATCTCCGTCCTCTGCTTAAGCTGCCGAAGTGCTGGTTAGATATCTTCTACCAACGACAAACTAAGCTTTGTTGATCCCAAGCGGTTTAAATCTAAGGAAAAACTCTCAATAACTAGTAAAATAAATTGTTTACCAAATCAAGAAGTCACTCATAAAAACGAAGAACCTCAAAACCACGAAAATCAACAATAACACACAAAAAAGTCTACATTACAGAAGCCTTCATCACATTCCACAAAGGGACCACCACCTGCACAAAGAATAAAGAAGAACCCTCAAAACTTGGAAGAAGATGAACGTGTCATAAGGAAGAAAATAATTATTTTAACGTCAATCTTTTATATTTTTTTAAAAAGCGTATGGCGGCCGTAGAATGAAGTTAGATGACTTCATTATCAATTTTAATGCGGCGTTTATACTTGCTAAACCCGATCAACACCATAATTTATTAGAGTACCTACACCGAAACACCTTACGGAAAAGCAAAAATCATGTCAGAAATTAAAGTAACACCTATTTTAATCTTTGAGAAACATCCTACAAGATTAGGTACTTCTGTCCCACTCAGTCTGTATAAAAATTCATACTTGAAGCTCAAACCTTTTAACGATTGCCTGATGAAAGTATAAGAGATTTTAAATTTCGCCTAAACATTTTAGGTAACCAATTTTTCAGAGCAATAAAATATGAAAACGACAATAAACCCCATTTACTAGTCGGCATGTTTAAGATGAAGGACGACATTTCCCTGAGAGTCTCGCGAGTTAACTACTCCAGACGACCATCATTTATAAGAAGATAGTGTAGGACGTCCCTTACACCCCGCACTTCACCTAGTTTAGTCATAAGTATTGTTTAGTAATTTATATTGTTTAAGTAATTAGTAATTGGAATGTTGTTAATTAATATGCTGGACCCAATCGCCTCCAGCAAATAAACTTGCCGATCAAGAACACGATCCAGTAATTGACATGATCGATCAATTAGGACCGCTATATAAACGGCCGCATCTTCCTTAGCAAATAAGTCTGTCTTGTTGATTGAATCTAAACACTTGTTTATTGTATTGCTGAACTTGATCGCTTCCACTTGAAATTGTACCTTACCTGTTGTTTATATTTTTGTAAAAACTATACAAAAAATAAAAGGATAATTATATCCAAATAAGAGATAATTTTTTTAATAAAAAATGAACGATAAAAGTTAACTGGCGCCCAGTACGTGGGTCATAAAAAAATCGAGGAAGCTGTTAAACTTGGCCGTAGCCAGGACTCCTTAGGTATTTTTATACCACAACGCGAAGGACCACCACAAAATAAAAAATCGTTAACTGAAGAAAATATGCTGAAGATAGCTGCAACAACATTCATGTAAGAACATTTTTCAATCGTTCGTCTGTCCCATCCGAATGATAGATCCTTTTCCCTTCCTTATCCAAAAGGTTAGAGATAAAATTAAAGTCTTTTTTACGTTTTAAAAAATGACACAGCCAAATGAGAGACCCGCTCCCCAATAGTCGGAGTCGATTCTGGAGTATAGCGGTTCTGCGCAAGATATCAATTTATTTATAAAATCGGCTAGGGGTTTCAATGTCGAAAGAGTGATTTCGAGATTGCGTGGCAATTCATTATAGGTGATCCTTATGAATGATAATGAAAATAATATTGAAAAAATCTTGGAAACATTGAAATTGAATGTGGTGACCACAAGTCGGTCAAATTGCTTCAGACCGAGTTAATAAACTTCAATCGGGACAATAAAGATTTCGGAACCCTGATTCACGAAATGAATCAGATATTATTTTCAAGATATTATTTTGAAGCTTTTTTTAACGACGTGCACTGTGGAAGAACATGTAACGCATAGCGAAGGTAACAGCAAGAATACTTCGAAGAAGCGGGCCGCCGAGAAGATGCTGGAGGAGCTAAAGAAATTGCCCTCGGTCAAGAAGACAGAGACTCTAAATCAAGAAACCTAACCTTCGTCGATTCAACGATTACGCGACACAAAATATGCTGTCCTTTTTTAACGCATGCGCGGATGATCGTGTCGTTCCTTGCCAACTCAGTGCTCACCTACCAGGTAAGTATTGTACCGTATATTTTCTCCATAAATAGTTTAGTAATAACATAGATCACTGTAGAAATGTATTATAAGTTTCTACAGCGCCCTTGAGGTGTTTTTGGTTCATGAGATAGCGCTCAAATTCAACCTCCCTGTCAACTTTGACGTCAAAAGCGAAAAAGGGCTTCCACATATGAAGCTTTTTTTAACGACGTGCACTGTGGAAGAACATGTAACGCATAGTGAAGGTAACAGCAAGAAGACTTCGAAGAAGCGGGCCGCCGAGAAGATGCTGGAGGAGCTGAAGAAATTGCCCTCGGTCAAGAAGACAGAGACTCTAAATCAAGAAATCTAACCTTCGTCGATTCAACGATTACGCGACACAAAATATGCTGTCCTTTTTTAACGCATGCGCAGATGATCGTGTCGTTCCTTGTCAACTCAGTGCTCGCCTACCAGGTAAGTATTGTACCGTATATTTTCTCCATAAATAGTTAAGTAATAACATAGATCACTGTAGAAATGTATTATAAGTTTGTACAGCGCCCTTGATGTGTTTTTGGTTCATGAGATAGCGCTCAAATTCAACCTCCCTGTCAACTTTGACGTCGAAAGCGAAAAAGGGCCTCCACATATGAAGCTTTTTATAACGACGTGCACTGTGGCAGAACATGTAACGGAAGGCGAAGGTAACATCAAGAAGACTTCGAAAAGCGGGCCGCCGAGAAGATGCTGGAGGAGCTGAAGAAATTGCCCTCGGTCAAGAAGACAGTGACTCTAAATCAAGAAATCTAACCTTCAACGATTACGCGACACAAAATATGCTGTCCTTTTTTAACGCATGCGCGGATGATCGTGTCGTTCCTTGCCAACTCAGTGCTCACCTACCAGGTAAGTATTGTACCGTATATTTTCTCCATAAATAGTTAAGTAATAACATAGATCACTGTAGAAATGTATTATAAGTTTGCACAGCGCCCTTGAGGTGTTTTTGGTTCATGAGATAGCGCTCAAATTCAACCTCCCTGTCAACTTTGACGTCAAAAGCAAAAAGGGCCTCCACATATGAAGTTTTTTTATAACGACGTGCACTGTGGCAGAACATGTAACGGAAGGCGAAGGTAACATCAAGAAGACTTCGAAAAGCGGGCCGCCGAGAAGATGCTGGAGGAGCTGAAGAAATTGCCCTCGGTCAAGAAGACAGTGACTCTAAATCAAGAAATCTAACCTTCAACGATTACGCGACACAAAATATGCTGTCCTTTTTTAACGCATGCGCGGATGATCGTGTCGTTCCTTGCCAACTCAGTGCTCACCTACCAGGTAAGTATTGTACTGTATATTTTCTCCATAAATAGTTAAGTAATAACATAGATCACTGTAGAAATGTATTATAAGTTTGTACAGCGCCCTTGAGGTGTTTTTGGTTCATGAGATAGCGCTCAAATTCAACCTCCCTGTCAACTTTGACGTCAAAAGCGAAAAAGGGCTTCCACATATGAAGCTTTTTTTAACGACGTGCACTGTGGAAGAACATGTAACGCATAGTGAAGGTAACAGCAAGAAGACTTCGAAGAAGCGGGCCGCCGAGAAGATGCTGGAGGAACTGAAGAAATTGCCCTCGGTCAAGAAGACAGTGACTATAAATCAAGAAACCTAACCTTCGTCGATTCAACGATTACGCGACACAAAATATGCTGTCCTTTTTTAACGCATGCGCGGATGATCGTGTCGTTCCTTGCCAACTCAGTGCTCACCTACCAGGTAAGTATTGTACCGTATATTTTCTCCATAAATAGTTTAGTAATAACATAGATCACTGTAGAAATGTATTATAAGTTTCTACAGCGCCCTTGAGGTGTTTTTGGTTCATGAGATAGCGCTCAAATTCAACCTCCCTGTCAACTTTGACGTCAAAAGCGAAAAAGGGCTTCCACATATGAAGCTTTTTTTAACGACGTGCACTGTGGAAGAACATGTAACGCATAGTGAAGGTAACAGCAAGAAGACTTCGAAGAAGCGGGCCGCCGAGAAGATGCTGGAGGAGCTGAAGAAATTGCCCTCGGTCAAGAAGACAGAGACTCTAAATCAAGAAATCTAACCTTCGTCGATTCAACGATTACGCGACACAAAATATGCTGTCCTTTTTTAACGCATGCGCAGATGATCGTGTCGTTCCTTGTCAACTCAGTGCTCACCTACCAGGTAAGTATTGTACCGTATATTTTCTCCATAAATAGTTAAGTAATAACATAGATCACTGTAGAAATGTATTATAAGTTTGTACAGCGCCCTTGATGTGTTTTTGGTTCATGAGATAGCGCTCAAATTCAACCTCCCTGTCAACTTTGACGTCGAAAGCGAAAAAGGGCCTCCACATATGAAGCTTTTTATAACGACGTGCACTGTGGCAGAACATGTAACGGAAGGCGAAGGTAACATCAAGAAGACTTCGAAAAGCGGGCCGCCGAGAAGATGCTGGAGGAGCTGAAGAAATTGCCCTCGGTCAAGAAGACAGTGACTCTAAATCAAGAAATCTAACCTTCAACGATTACGCGACACAAAATATGCTGTCCTTTTTTAACGCATGCGCGGATGATCGTGTCGTTCCTTGCCAACTCAGTGCTCACCTACCAGGTAAGTATTGTACCGTATATTTTCTCCATAAATAGTTAAGTAATAACATAGATCACTGTAGAAATGTATTATAAGTTTGCACAGCGCCCTTGAGGTGTTTTTGGTTCATGAGATAGCGCTCAAATTCAACCTCCCTGTCAACTTTGACGTCAAAAGCAAAAAGGGCCTCCACATATGAAGTTTTTTTATAACGACGTGCACTGTGGCAGAACATGTAACGGAAGGCGAAGGTAACATCAAGAAGACTTCGAAAAGCGGGCCGCCGAGAAGATGCTGGAGGAGCTGAAGAAATTGCCCTCGGTCAAGAAGACAGTGACTCTAAATCAAGAAATCTAACCTTCAACGATTACGCGACACAAAATATGCTGTCCTTTTTTAACGCATGCGCGGATGATCGTGTCGTTCCTTGCCAACTCAGTGCTCACCTACCAGGTAAGTATTGTACTGTGTATTTTCTCCATATATAGTTAAGTAATAACATAGATCACTGTAGAAATGTATTATAAGTTTGTACAGCGCCCTTGAGGTGTTTTTGGTTCATGAGATAGCGCTCAAATTCAACCTCCCTGTCAACTTTGACGTCAAAAGCGAAAAAGGGCCTCCACATATGAAGCATTTTATAACGACGTGCACTGTGGCAGAACATGTAACGCATAGCGAAGGTAACAGCAAGAAGACTTCGAAGAAGCGGGCCGCCGAGAAGATGCTGGAGGAGCTGAAGAAATTGCCCTCGGTCAAGAAGACAGTGACTATAAATCAAGAAACCTAACCTTCGTCGATTCAACGATTACGCGACACAAAATATGCTGTCTTTTTTAACGCATGCGCGGATGATCGTGTCGTTCCTTGCCAACTCAGTGCTCACCTACCAGGTAAGTATTGTACCGTATATTTTCTCCATAAATAGTTTAGTAATAACATAGATCACTGTAGAAATGTATTATAAGTTTCTACAGCGCCCTTGAGGTGTTTTTGGTTCATGAGATAGCGCTCAAATTCAACCTCCCTGTCAACTTTGACGTCAAAAGCGAAAAAGGGCTTCCACATATGAAGCTTTTTTTAACGACGTGCACTGTGGAAGAACATGTAACGCATAGTGAAGGTAACAGCAAGAAGACTTCGAAGAAGCGGGCCGCCGAGAAGATGCTGGAGGAGCTGAAGAAATTGCCCTCGGTCAAGAAGACAGAGACTCTAAATCAAGAAATCTAACCTTCGTCGATTCAACGATTACGCGACACAAAATATGCTGTCCTTTTTTAACGCATGCGCAGATGATCGTGTCGTTCCTTGTCAACTCAGTGCTCACCTACCAGGTAAGTATTGTACCGTATATTTTCTCCATAAATAGTTAAGTAATAACATAGATCACTGTAGAAATGTATTATAAGTTTGTACAGCGCCCTTGATGTGTTTTTGGTTCATGAGATAGCGCTCAAATTCAACCTCCCTGTCAACTTTGACGTCAAAAGCAAAAAGGGCCTCCACATATGAAGTTTTTTTATAACGACGTGCACTGTGGCAGAACATGTAACGGAAGGCGAAGGTAACATCAAGAAGACTTCGAAAAGCGGGCCGCCGAGAAGATGCTGGAGGAGCTGAAGAAATTGCCCTCGGTCAAGAAGACAGTGACTCTAAATCAAGAAATCTAACCTTCAACGATTACGCGACACAAAATATGCTGTCCTTTTTTAACGCATGCGCGGATGATCGTGTCGTTCCTTGCCAACTCAGTGCTCACCTACCAGGTAAGTATTGTACTGTGTATTTTCTCCATATATAGTTAAGTAATAACATAGATCACTGTAGAAATGTATTATAAGTTTGTACAGCGCCCTTGAGGTGTTTTTGGTTCATGAGATAGCGCTCAAATTCAACCTCCCTGTCAACTTTGACGTCAAAAGCGAAAAAGGGCCTCCACATATGAAGCATTTTATAACGACGTGCACTGTGGCAGAACATGTAACGCATAGCGAAGGTAACAGCAAGAAGACTTCGAAGAAGCGGGCCGCCGAGAAGATGCTGGAGGAGCTGAAGAAATTGCCCTCGGTCAAGAAGACAGTGACTATAAATCAAGAAACCTAACCTTCGTCGATTCAACGATTACGCGACACAAAATATGCTGTCCTTTTTTAACGCATGCGCGGATGATCGTGTCGTTCCTTGCCAACTCAGTGCTCACCTACCAGGTAAGTATTGTACCGTATATTTTCTCCATAAATAGTTAAGTAATAACATAGATCACTGTAGAAATGTATTATAAGTTTGTACAGCGCCCTTGATGTGTTTTTGGTTCATGAGATAGCGCTCAAATTCAACCTCCCTGTCAACTTTGACGTCGAAAGCGAAAAAGGGCCTCCACATATGAAGCTTTTTATAACGACGTGCACTGTGGCAGAACATGTAACGGAAGGCGAAGGTAACATCAAGAAGACTTCGAAAAGCGGGCCGCCGAGAAGATGCTGGAGGAGCTGAAGAAATTGCCCTCGGTCAAGAAGACAGTGACTATAAATCAAGAAACCTAACCTTCGTCGATTCAACGATTACGCGACACAAAATATGCTGTCCTTTTTTAACGCATGCGCGGATGATCGTGTCGTTCCTTGCCAACTCAGTGCTCACCTACCAGGTAAGTATTGTACCGTATATTTTCTCCATAAATAGTTTAGTAATAACATAGATCACTGTAGAAATGTATTATAAGTTTCTACAGCGCCCTTGAGGTGTTTTTGGTTCATGAGATAGCGCTCAAATTCAACCTCCCTGTCAACTTTGACGTCAAAAGCGAAAAAGGGCTTCCACATATGAATCTTTTTTTAACGACGTGCACTGTGGAAGAACATGTAACGCATAGTGAAGGTAACAGCAAGAAGACTTCGAAGAAGCGGGCCGCCGAGAAGATGCTGGAGGAGCTGAAGAAATTGCCCTCGGTCAAGAAGACAGAGACTCTAAATCAAGAAATCTAACCTTCGTCGATTCAACGATTACGCGACACAAAATATGCTGTCCTTTTTTAACGCATGCGCAGATGATCGTGTCGTTCCTTGTCAACTCAGTGCTCACCTACCAGGTAAGTATTGTACCGTATATTTTCTCCATAAATAGTTAAGTAATAACATAGATCACTGTAGAAATGTATTATAAGTTTGTACAGCGCCCTTGAGGTGTTTTTGGTTCATGAGATAGCGCTCAAATTCAACCTCCCTGTCAACTTTGACGTCAAAAGCGAAAAAGGGCCTCCACATATGAAGCATTTTATAACGACGTGCACTGTGGCAGAACATGTAACGCATAGCGAAGGTAACAGCAAGAAGACTTCGAAAAGCGGGCCGCCGAGAAGATGCTGGAGGAGCTGAAGAAATTGCCCTTGGTCAAGAAGACAGTGACTCTAAATCAAGAAATCTAACCTTCAACGATTACGCGACACAAAATATGCTGTCCTTTTTTAACGCATGCGCGGATGATCGTGTCGTTCCTTGCCAACTCAGTGCTCACCTACCAGGTAAGTATTGTACTGTGTATTTTCTCCATATATAGTTAAGTAATAACATAGATCACTGTAGAAATGTATTATAAGTTTGTACAGCGCCCTTGAGGTGTTTTTGGTTCATGAGATAGCGCTCAAATTCAACCTCCCTGTCAACTTTGACGTCAAAAGCGAAAAAGGGCCTCCACATATGAAGCATTTTATAACGACGTGCACTGTGGCAGAACATGTAACGCATAGCGAAGGTAACAGCAAGAAGACTTCGAAGAAGCGGGCCGCCGAGAAGATGCTGGAGGAGCTGAAGAAATTGCCCTCGGTCAAGAAGACAGTGACTATAAATCAAGAAACCTAACCTTCGTCGATTCAACGATTACGCGACACAAAATATGCTGTCCTTTTTTAACGCATGCGCGGATGATCGTGTCGTTCCTTGCCAACTCAGTGCTCACCTACCAGGTAAGTATTGTACTGTATATTTTCTCCATAAATAGTTAAGTAATAACATAGATCACTGTAGAAATGTATTATAAGTTTGTACAGCGCCCTTGAGGTGTTTTTGCACAAAAACGGCGCTATACAAGTCATCCAAGTATTATTATTATTATTATTATTAAGGGGGGAGAGTTAACTACTCCAGAAGACCATCATCTACAAGAAAATGAGCAGTTTTTAATTCAAGAATAAGAAAATTTCTATTTCAATACCAATTTTTTTTCTGGCATGGTTTGCAGATGCAGGTGAAAGGAGACGTTCCTATAGTTATCAAGGGAAAACAATGATCCCGGATAATGTTCGCATGCTAAGGTTTCATTTTGTATGAAGGCACGAGGATACAATAAACAAAGATACTTCTCGATTGCTTCTTTTTTATTATGATTTGTGATCTGTGAATAGTGATTCATTCACGCACTCACTTATTCATGTGTCATGGACCTTGTACTTTGTCATGAACCTACACATCTACCCATAGTTAACTTACAAGACTGATTGTAGCTTCCTTATTTATATTGATATCAAATAATTAGAAACCATTAAATATCTTACATAAATGTTTATGCTAATATCTATCCTCAAAAAATTGAAGTAATGATAACCAAAGGCCTTATTTGCGGTCTGCAGTTTTAATATAAGTAAATGAATTCAGTCCTTATCTCTTATTGGAAATACAATATTTGAAGTATTAATCAATACATTGTTACACAACAACTAATACAAATTCAGCAGAACTTCTTCTCAGCGAGCAGTCAAGTGAAGTATCACATCAGAATCAGTTCGGTTCAGTTCGTAATATAATCTACTTGTGATTAAAATGTAAACTAAGTGATTTAATTGTAAATTATAACTTAACCTCGAAATAAACAACCTAACAATAAAGGTGTTTTCATACTTCAAACAGGACCATAACAAGAAGAAAATAAAATTGGTGTCAGAAGTAAAGATAATTTAAAATTATTGTGTTTTGCGAATCTTCGGAAGTTGACGTTTCATCATCGACGGACAGCTGATTACCAATCACTACAAGTCCCCGACACAGTGAAAATTGTCAATTCACCAACCGATTGGTTGCAAACTCTCGGAAGTTGGCAATTCTTTATCGACGGATAGATGATAATTCATCACTACAAGTCCCCGATAGTATAAAGACTGCCATACAGGTCATCATTGATAACCTGTTGACGTTGCTGTGAAGAAAAGATCGTGAGAATAAATTCTGCAAGTTGCTGCTACCTTTGGGACAACCATTCCCGTAGACGAAAACCGCAGGAGTCATCATTCATCGTTCTGTTATCCTAACAGACATCACTGGATCCTTCAAAGCAATCATCATCGAAGAAACACCAGACGACATCAAGATGCTGATGCTGTCATTATTGTAAGTTGTTTATTTTGTATAGGTTACAAATTTGTATATATTATAAGAATTTAGTAATTAAGTATTATATTAAGTATAACAGTAATTAATTTAAAATGGCTAAAGAAGAAATAAGTAATTCTTCAATATTTAAAAAGGAACCTGTAACTATGAGTTTCCTAACCTCATTTATTTCTTCATCTACATATGACGGAAAATCAGATAATTTACACAAATTCATAAAAGATCTAAGAAAACTACTCTTACAGTTTAGCGAATGATTCACAAAAATACATGCTATATAGATATATTTGTACAAAAATTATCGGTAAAGCGGACGACGCTTTATCATGCAGACTAATCAACACCTGGGAAGAATGCAAAGAATTTCTTATAGAAAATTTAATAGAAACAAAAAATTCTACACACTTAGCAATCGAATTATCACAATGTAAACAGAGAAAAGGAGAATCAATAATTGCATACACTCAACGGGTAGATCAATTTTTTTCTAAATTAACACGAGCTGTCAGGAACGAAACGACGGATCAAAATGAATTAATCGGTAAATACGCGATGGTAAAACAGAATGCATTGCAAGCATTTTTATTAGGGGTTTTACCGCAGTATCGAACGACTTTAATCGCGAGAGAGCCGAAAGGTTATGAAGAAGCCGCACAAATAGCGATCAATCAGGAAAGATTAACTCAGGCAGCTTCCTTCTCAAACGATTCCGGTCAGGAGAGAATTTGTAACTATTGTAAGCCTGTTAATACTCGGGTGTTTCAAATATCTGAATATCGGGAACGCGATAGAAATCCTATTAAAAATAGAACTGAAACATATAGTAAGAATAATGATCCTAAATCCATTACATGTTTTTTCTGTAACAAACCAGGTCATATAAAGAAAAATTGTTATAAATTTAAAAATTCTCAAGGCAATAATTTGACTAAGAGTTCGGGAAACGAGAAATCCCAGCCACTCACTGCCGGAGTGCAACTGGCGTCGGTTCAGGCAGAATTTTAAGCTCTCATATTACAGCATACATTAGAATACCAATAAAGGAAAGTAATAATAGTAAAAAAATTGTGGAATTATTAATAGATAGTGGAGCAGACATTAGTCTTATTACGCCAATGGTTCTAGACGGTAATATATGGTGCGATAGCAGAGAAATAATTGATATTAAGGGTATAAGTGCGAGTAATCCAATAAAGACTCTCGGAACTGTAAAATTGACATTGGATGTCAATGGAAAGCTGTTTTCTCATAAAATGCATTTGTTGCCTCGGGGAACAAATGTACCTCTCGATGGGTTACTGGGAACAGACTTTTTAAAAAGGTATAATGCTAAGCTAGATTATGCGAAAAATAAATTGTTAATTGGTAACAATGCGATTCCGTTATGTTTTCAGTCAGATAAGATTGATAGGAGTTGTTATAACTCAATAGTAGTACAGGCACGTACTGAAACGGTTATCGAAGTAAACATTCTTAGTCCGGAAATAAAAGAAGGGATCATCCCTGATACAGAAATCGCGGAAGGTGTTTATTTAAGTAAATGTATTTGTAAGGTCAATAGTAATGCAAAAGCATTTGCTAGTGTCCTAAATACAACGGAAAAACCAATTACGATAAAGAAATGTTCTATTGTTTTAGAGAAATTTTATGAAAAAAGGTCATCAAAAATTGATGATGTGCGTTTTGCTGATAAGGGCAAAGCTTTAAATAAACGAATTTGTAAAGTGTTACAAGTTAACATCGCGTCCGATGAATCAATTAAAAGAATAAATAAATTAAAGGATAATATTAGAACTGAACACTTAAATACAGAAGAAAAGGAATCTTTGATGTCAACATGTTGCGAATTCAATGACATTTTCCATTTGGAAGGAGACGTGTTAACGAGCACTAATTCGATTACTCATAGTATAAATACAGGAGGTCATCCACCGACCTTTACAAAATCTTACAGATACCCCGAAGTCCATAAAGCAGAAGTAAATGATCAAATTCAGAAGATGGTGGATCAAGGGATAATAAAACCTTCGACATCTCCTTGGTCTTCTCCATTGTGGGTTGTACCAAAGAAAATAGATACATCCGGAAAACAGAAATGGCGAATAGTTATAGATTACCGTAAAATTAATGATCTGACAGTTGGAGACGCGTTTCCTCTTCCAAATATCTCAGATATTTTGGATCAGTTAGGTCACTGCAAATATTTTTCAACATTGGACCTTGCATCTGGTTTCCACCAGATTCCAATGAAACCGGAAGATTCTCCAAAGACAGCATTTTCCACACCTACAGGTCATTATGAATATACACGCATGCCATTTGGGTTGAAAAATGCCCCAGCGACATTTCAACGATTAATGAATAATGTTTTAGCCGATATCCAAGGAATTAAATGTTTTGTGTATTTGGACGATATAGTTATATATGCGGATAATTTAGAAACCCATGATAAAAAACTGAGAGAAATATTTCAAATTTTTAGAATACATAACTTAAAACTACAACCAGATAAATGCGAGTTTTTACGACATGAAGTAGCATATCTCGGACATGTGATTTCAGAAAACGGCGTAAAACCGGATATTACTAAAGTAGATGTTATAAATAAATACCCAGTACCAAAATCGACAAAAGACATTCAGTCATTTTTAGTTTTAGTTGGATATTATAGGAAGTTTATTGAGGGATTCAGTAACATTACCAAACCATTAACTAGCCTTTTAAAAAAAGATAAAACATTTGTGTGGGATAAACCTCAACAAGAATCATTTGATAAATTAAGAAATATTTTAACAAGCGATAGCATTTTACGATATCCAGATTTTAGCCAACCTTTCAATCTAACTACAGATAGCAGTAATTTTGCATTAGGTGCGATCCTGAGTCAGGGACAGATAGGTGAAGATTTACCTATTGTTTATGCATCTAAGACATTAAACAGAGCCGAATCTAATTATTCAACAACTGAACGAGAATTATTAGCTATAATATTTGCTGTAAAACATTTCAGGCCTTACCTGTATGGTAGGAAATTTAAGATCATAACTGATCACAGACCTCTAACATGGCTATTTAATGTAAAAGATCCAGGATCTAGATTAATTAGATGGAAATTAAAATTAGAAGAATACCAATATGAAATAATATACAAACCAGGGAAGTTAAACTCTAATGCAGATAGCTTATCGAGAATAATTCTTCAAATAAACAATTCGACTAAAGATACTTATGACGATTTTATCAACTTTGAGAAGTCCAATTTAGACCCAAATATTTATAGTTTTAATGAGATAGACGAATGTTTAATTACACGCGAAGACAACATTGGTCATTGTTTATCAGCGGACCTTGAAATGAATGACGGTATAGCTTTGGAAATATTAAATTTAATAAATAATTTTGATGAATTAAAAACCAATATACCTAATACTGGGGATATTTTGTATAGTACACACGGTAGTAAAGGCATTTACAATATGATAATAAAAACAAAACTTTTGGGATAAACCCGCATACAGAGACATATTTTTAGCTCTGAGAAATCTTAAGGAAAAATTAGAAAATGATAACATTCATACAATATCACTTCCAAGATTATGTTGTAAATACAAACATCTTAAATGGGAAAAAATTAAACAAATAAATCAGTACGTATTTAGAAACACTAGAATAAATATTACAATTTGTAATGATAAGATTATTATTCCAGAACCAGAAATGATAGAAGAAATTTTAAAAGAAAATCACGACAACCCATCCTCGGGACATTCAGGTTTTCATAGGACTTTCAATCGCATAAAAACTAAATATAGTTGGAAGGGAATGAAAAGGGATATTAAAGATTATATAAAAAATGCGAATCTTGTCAAAAAAATAAAATATCTAGGAAAAGAAATATCCAACCAATGGAGATAACTAGTACGTCTCTTAAACCATTTCAGAAAATTGCTTTAGATATAGTAGGACCATTAACCTTGACAGAAAATGGTAATAAGTATATTCTTACTCTACAAGATGATCTGACGAAATACTCACAAGCATATGCGATCTCAAACCATGAATCTGTAACGATGGCAAATAAATTAGTTACTCAATTCATTTGTAAATTCGGTATACCTTCTACGATTTTAACGGATCAAGGCGCAGATTTTACGTCAAATCTAATAAATTGTACAGCGCCCTTGAGGTGATTTTTCACAAAAACGGCGCTCTACAAATTATCCAATTATTATTATTATTATTATTATTAAAGGAAATTTCAAAACTTTTCAAGATAAAGAAAATTCAAACAACTGCGTACAGTCCACAATCCAATGGAGCTTTAGAACGGTCACATGCAACGTTAGCCGATTATTTAAAACACTACATATCAGACACACAATCTGATTGGGACGAGTGGATTGACATGGCTATGTTTTCTTATAATACTACACCACATACATCAACTAAGTATAGTCCACACGAATTAGTTTTTGGAGTAAAACCTGATTTACCTTCTTCAATTGTACAAGAACCAGAATTTAAATACACCTGTGATAATTTTTTGGTAGCAAAAATAAATCAAAAGAAATATTTGATAAACAGGTCATAAATAATGAAAAATATAAAATAGGCGACATGGTTTACCTTAGGAACGAAAACCATAAACCTAGACAGTGTAAAAAGTTAACTCAAAATTATACAGGACCTTACCAGATAATTGAAATTAATTCTACAGTTAATTGTACAATTCTTATAAAGAAAAAGAAAGTGAAAGTACATTTTAACAGAATTAAACATGCCTTTGTTGCAGATTAATCATCTCTACTGCAACCACAACTTTTTCGTTAGAAAACGTCAATTGGACAGAAATTGCATCTTCATCAGGCCTCTATTATAATCATATTAAAAATATAAATTTTGTAGAAAGTAAATGGAAATTAATAACATATCTAGATATAAGTGAATATGAGAAGAAAATAAAATTAGTTGATAGAATACATAAAGGAACAGAAATTATTTGTAATGGTGACATTTATAAAACATTAAGTTTATGTGAAAGTAAGTTCGTTCTTCCAGTATTTTGAAGCAAATTATTGAAGAATTGCATAGAGAACAAGACACTTTAACTAGTCTTGTTGGTCAAAACAGTTTAAGACGTCAAAAACGAGCATGGATAGACATAGGAGGAAAATTGTTTCACACTGTTTTTGGTACGTTAGATCAAGATGATGCATTATTTTATAATGAAGCCATAAATCATGTACATAAAGATGAAAAAGAATTATTTAATATTCTTAAACAACAAACACAAGTCGTTAAATCAGCTATAATAAATTTTAATTTTAATTTAATTTTGGTAAACTGGAAAAGTACACTAAGGACGTGAATAAAAACGTCTTCAATATTGAAATCAAACAAGATGTTGAACAACATTTAGCCCTTTTAACATTACTGACTTCAGAATTGCAAAGTGAATATTCTTCTCTAGTAAATACTATTTTGTTTGCAAAAAATTATGTATTGTACATCCATTTATGATTAATCCAACGCAGTATTTAGAAGAACTCATTAAATCTGTTCCATATCTACCAAACTCAATGTCTTATCCATTGCCTTTAAATTCGAAATTTGTTAATGATTTATTAAGTTTAGTAAAACTCGATGTTTTTACTGTTGATAAAAGAATTCTATTTGTATTATCTAATCCATTGTGTAGTTTTTTAAATTATAATCTGTATGAATTAATACCCTTACCTATGAAAAGACCAGATGGATTATATGTTTTCATTTTACCTTCAGTAAAATATTTAGCTATATCAGATAGTAAGACACAATATGTAGTATTAGATAATTTTGATAGTTGTAAAGAAATAAGTAATACTAAATTAATATGTGCTTCTAATAATGCAATGTACTCTTTATATAACAGAGTAATATGTGAAGTAGAATTACTAAATTTAAATAATCACATACCCACAAGTTGTGATACCAGACTTTTAAATTATATCACTGAAGTATGGCATAAATTAAATGATAATGATTGGATCTATGTATTCCCAAAGGAAACCTTGTTAACTATAAAATGTAATAAGTCAAATCCATTTGACATTGTTTAAAAAAATACTGGAATATTAAATGTAAAACCCTCATGTAAAATATATAGCACTTCCACGACGATAAATAACGTTGAAATTGTAAAATCCACAAAAAACATATCATATTCAATAACGCCATCTTTCAATATCCTCGAAGATGACTGTTGCAGAGTAAATAGAAGTAAGGAAATAATATATTTGAAATTATTACATCCTAAATTAAATGGACTAAATCGTGATGATTTAACGATTGCTAGCCATAAGCTTAATGAAATATATGATAAAATAGAAAATAACATGAATCCTCAAGAACACGTTTTGAAAAAATTTGTAAAAAATAGTTATGTATCATTTATCATAACGAGTTTATTGAAATTATTTATTTTGTATTTAGGATATAAGTTTTATAAGAAAATTAGAAATAAGAAAAATGCCAATTCGTTTAATAAAATTATGAATTGTATAACTTTTAATCTATGTAAACAGACTGTAACCGATGTACAAGTAGAAGAACAAGAAGATATAGATATTCAATCTATACCTCTGAGACGAAGCGCCAGATTACGGCATGAAGTATTATGAGATAGCAGATTCTCTGTATCTCATTTAAGGGGGGAGGTGTCATGGACCTTGTACTTTGTCATGAACCTACATATCTACCCATAGTAAACTAATAAGACTGATTGTAGCTTCCTTATTTATATTGATATCAAATAATTAGAAACCATTAAATATCTTACATAAATGTTTATGCTAATATCTATACTCAAACAATTGAAGTAATGATAACCAAAGACCTTATTTGCGGTCTGCAGTTTTAATCTTAATTAAATAATAGAAGTAAATGAATTCAGTCCTTATCTATTATTGGAAATACAATATTTGAAGTATTAATCAATACATTGTTACACAACAACTAATATAAATTCAGGAGAACTTCTTCTCAGGAGGCAGTCAAGTATCACATCAGAAGCAGTTCGTAATAAAAATTACTTGTGATTAAAATGTAAACTAAGTGATTAAATTGTAAATTATAACTTAACCTCGAAATAAACAACCTAACAATAAAAGTGTTTTCATACTTCAAACAGGCCCATAATACTGGGACAGTAGACTGCCACAAGTAGTAGAGAGTATTACCACAACTGATTAAGGGAACTTAGACCCTTAAGCTGAGAGTAGGCTGTGACAGTCATCGATCAGAAGTGGTAGGTAGTGGAATTCCACTACTGATTAAGGGAAATTAGACCCTTTATCTGGTACCTACCAGTAAACTTCAGCTGCGGCTGTTAGTTAGTTATATTTGTGTTTGTATTGAATAAAAATAAAACTTCAAATATTGAAGACAATATTAGTGATTTCTAAACGAAAATCTGAAACAGAAAAATCAGAAAAGGAAACGGTCACATCTGGGACACGAACCCAGGACCCTTTTCTTTCCGTGACAGTGCTCTACCAACTGAGCTAATGGGACCCTATTCCCCTCGGTCATTTTTAACTGTATCATACTTCGAATAAGAACTACCAACTACCCGTGCACCAGCCGCACCAGCAGAAGCCACAACTACAGCTGGAGCAGCACCTTACGCAGGAGAGCCAGATGGATCAGCTGGAGACGGTACAGGCCACGGTGGGGCAGATCCTGCCTGATATTTTTAGCAGTGTGGCTAACAGTAAAGAAAAGACGTCCATGTGCCTGGTCAATGAGTTGGCCCAGTTCAACAAGATCCAGCACCAGTACCTTCGAACAGGGACTTCGGAACAGGGCCCCGCCCACCGCAAGCCGTTTGTGGTGTCGCTGCGGTTGGGGAGTGGCGAGGGCGGCGGTCCCGTGGAAGAGTACAGCGCCGAGGGCAGCCGAATGTCAAAAGACGTTAATTATGGTAGTTTAGTTTTGGGCAGTGATTGATAATAATTCACAAATTAAGAATTCGAGTGAAAAGTTTTCTGTCTATCGCGTGCTGCGTTAAAACTATAAATAATAAAGTTTGCTTCGTGGTCAAGTGTTATGGCAGGGCAGTGATGAAAGGCCAACTAAACTTCGGCTTTCCTTAACGGCTTAGACAATTTTGATGTCAACAGTAAGAAAACTTTAACAAACGGCAAACTAAACTTTGTCATTTGTACTGATGGAACAACAAACAAACTTAAAAAAATAAATTGTTGAAACCAATTAAGGAGCCACTCATAAAAACAGCGAATCTCAAAACGTAGATACTTCAACCAGTCAACCGTAATGAACAGAAGTCAACACGTATTTGTTAGTCATAATAGTTTCGGTGGCAGCAGTGGGATGACTTCGACAAACGGCAAACTAAAAAAATTTATTTGAACCGAAGGAAGAACACAAAACAAATAAAAGCAATTTAGCGACCACACATATAAACAGGACATCTCAAAAATCCTGAGTTAAATAAACCAATCAACCATAACACATCACAGAAGCCTTCTTCACATTCCACAAGAGGACCATCACCAGCAGAAGAATTAAGAAGAACCATCAAGAACTAGGAAGCAGATGAACACATTGTAATAAAGATACAAGTTGATTTCTCTCATTTCAATAACAATAAATTATTTAATTCGATCAAAAAATATGATGGCTCCAGAATGAAGTTAGATAACTTTATCATTAATGTTAACGCTGCTTTTAAACTTGCTAAACCAGTCCAACACAATAGCTTGTTTGAATGCACAAAAGCCACTGGAAAAACAAAATTAATGTCAGAGATCAAAGTAACATCAAATCGGGAATCTTTAAGTGACATGAAGGATTGCTTCTGCCCCATTCAGTTTGTGGCGTAGTTAAAAGTAAAACCCCAAACTCTTACATGATGCAAGTGTAAGCGATTTCACATTCCGTTTAGACGTATTAGACAACAAGTTCGTCTGGGAAATAAAATATTACAACGAAAACATGTGACAATTATTAAACGGTATGTTCAAGATGAAGAATCACATTTGTTTGAGAGCCTTCCTCGGAGGCTCTTTCTTAAATAAGGAACTTAGTAAATTATTTAAAAAAATAATAATAAAACTACCAAATAATTGGGTCACCCACAGACAAAGGGAGCGTTAGAACGCAGTCATGCAGCTCTAGTCAATTACATGAAACAATACATCTCTCCATCTCAAACTGTTTGAGACCAATAGATGGATTATGTATTTTCTTATAATCCAACTCCCCAATCTTCTACTAAATTCTGCCCTGATAATTAATTTGCGGAAATCCACTGGAATTACCTGCGTACATCAATAACAGAAGAACTAAAATTCAAATGCGCTAATAATGATCATTTGAACGAGTTACATCTCAAACTACAAACGTGTCATAATTAAACAAAAATTTAAATAATCACATACCCACAAGTTGCGATACCAGACTTTTGAATTAAATAAATGAAGTCTGGCGTAAATTAATTGATAATTATTGGATTTATGTATTTCCCAAAGAAACCTTGATAACAGTAAAATGTAATAAGTCAAATCCATATGACATTGTATTAAGAAACACCGGAATATTACATGTAAACCCATCATGAAAAATATATAGTACTTTCACAATGATAAATAATGCTGAAATCGCAAAATCAACTAAAAACATATCATTCTCAATAACTCAACATACGTTTAACATACTCGAAGATGACTGTTGCAGGGTTAATAGAAGTAAAGAAATAATACAATTGCCGTTATTAGATCCTAAATTGAATGGACTCAATCGTGATGATTCTACTGCTAGCCAAAAGCTTATTAAAATATAAGATGCAATAGAAAACAACATGAATCCTGAAGAACACCTATTGAAAAAACTTGTAAAAAATCGTAATATATTATTTGTCATCTTTTTTTATGTGTGCCTTTGATTTTTTTTTACTTTAAAAGAGCATCGAGAGTCAGTTTCTGAAAGTAGTCTGACACAATAGTAGGTCGGAAGTGGTAGGTAGGGAATACCGAGTGATTAAGAGAACTTAGACCCTTAATCTGTGATAGTAGTCTGTAAGTGGTAGAGAGTAAAGAGACCTACTGATTAAGGGAAAATGGACCCTTAATCGAAGTCTGTGATATTGAAAATCTAAGGTTATAGAAGTAAGAATATAGTTAAAGAAGTGAAAATTTAATGTTTACAGAAGTACCTACCAGTACACTTCAGCTGCGGCTGATAGAAATTGTTTTCATACCACGATAGTAGAACCAAGGACTTTGGGTACAGAATTAAATAATTTGATGTTTCCATTCATGGTATTGGAACACACTTTCTAGTATTGGAAAGGATGGTTGATTCGTCTTACCCTCTTGTTGTAAATCATGGAGAGGAAATAAATGAACTTTTCGCTAACCACGAAGAAAAGGAAGAAGAATTAGAGGAGGTAGAAATTATTTGTAAAATAATTCCGTCTAGGAGGTAAATGATATAAACCTTTTACAGAAGGTGTATATTATCACTCGCTAACTCTGAAGAAAATAAAGAAGAAGTAGAAAATGCAGAAATAATTGTGGGAATAATTTCGATTTGAGAAGTATATGGTATAAACTTTTTAATTTAAGTTTATATAATTACTGTTGATACGTTGGAGAGGATGTGTGATTCGTCTTACCCTCGTGATGCAAAGCATCGAGAGGCAACACACTTAACTTTTCGCGAACTCTGAAGAAAAAAAAGAAGCGGTAGATGCAGAATTAATTGTGTGCAAAGTAAATGGTACAAACTTTTTACAGTAGGTTTATATTATTACTTTTTATGAGTTGGAGAGGATGGTTGATTTGTCTTATGCTCGTGATGCAAAGAATCTAGAGGCAATACACTTAACTTTTCGCTAACTCTGAAGAAAAGATAGAAGAAGTAAAAACGCAGAATTGATTGTGGAAATTCCTACTAGAAGATAAAAAGTATTATCTTTTTAGGGTAGTTTTATGTTATTACTATTGATGTGTTAGAGAGGATGGATGATTCATCTTACCTTCATGATGTAAAGCGTCAAGACAAATAACTTTTCGATAACCCTGAAGTAATTCCGACTATGTAAATGTAAAAAATTTCTAATAAAAATATTGTTTTTTAATTAATGCCAAATAACTAATTCTGGATTTATTGTACGTCAACCAACTGGGATCTTTTTCACAAAAATTACGTTCTGTAGCGAAAAACACAATGAAATTCAAACGCAAATCAAACTACTTCAACCGTCACTGCTTAGGAAATGGACTCTGAGGATAAATAATATCAAATTTTCCCTGGTTCCATAACTTGGCGAGACGAATGTGTAATAATGCAATAATTGAAGTGTGCTGCAGCGATGAAGCTACACGCCACATTTCTCAGCTCATTAATTAAATACCTAAATGGACCCTTGTTGGGAAGTGAGTTAGCTAGGAGCTTCACAAATGCACTCATAGAGGAAAAGGGCAAACAGCTTGCTTGGAAGTCCGCAAGATGGCAGCTAGTAGTCAGTAGTCGCTAGGACCAGTTGGGCTGCTTCCATACAAAAATGGTGTTTGCATATCTCATTGAGCCAGCTCCTAGTTAGGTCGACCATCAAAGTCACTCTTTTAATACGCGAAGTATTTAATATATCCCTGATTTAATATAAGAAGCTTATTCTCTAAAATCTCCTTCCTCGATGAGTTGGATAACTGTTTGTGGGAACACAACAATCCTCCCCCCACAACAACTCCCCCGTTACGTTCGCTCTTGTCTGACTATTCAATAGGTTTAATTTTAATGCACATCCCAAGTCAACAAGAATGGTCTAATATATTAAGTGTGAAAATATTAAGTTTTTGGGTAAGATGTGCTAACGTTCCCAAGAACAAACTGTTCGGTACATACCAATAGTAACGGCTGGAAATTTGTACTAGAATTGGCGATTACCATCTCCGTCGTAAGGAAAAAAAACCATCGATGTAAACTCTTGCGACATGATGCAGGTTAAACGAAAATGTGATTAGAGAGAATTGTCTTACCCTCAAGATGGAAAGAGTCGAGAGGGAGAAGACAAATAATTTTCGCTAACCCTGAAGAAGAAGTAGAAGACGCAGAAATTTTAATGCACATCCAAAGTCAAAAAGAAGGGTCGAATATATTACGGTCGAGTGAAGATATAAATGACTTTTTGGGTAAGATCAGCTAACGTTCCCGATAACAAACTAACGCACGTTCAAAACCAATAAGTAAATAACGGTAGAGGTAAAGTAACGCCTGGGAATCTGTCATAGAATTGGCGATTTCCATCTCCGTCGGAAGAAAAAAAAACCAACAGTGTAAAATCTTGCGACATGATGCAGGTTAAACGAAAATGTGATTAAAGAGGTTAGGTGATTTGTCTTACCCTCGTGATGCAACGAGTCGAGAGTGTTTTGTACCAATGTACCCCATGCTATCATTTGTTATCAATTCTCAGACAGTATCGCTGTCTGTGCATTCCTGTAACGTAATACCGATAAATAAACTATATACAGAATTTATACCGAGTACTGAATCAACATTGACAATCACCTACCGGACCCTAACAAAAGTGGTGTCAGAAGTGGGATCCTCGAAAAAATATTTCCAGAAATATTGAGGAACTCTAAGGGCCCGTTCCCACTTCCGTTTTCAAATCGGGGGCGGGTCCCGTTTTCAAAACGGATGCCCTAGTGGCTGTAGTGGATGTATGGAGCTGTTCACACTTGTCCGACACGATTTGAAAACGGATCCGACATTTTTTGTCGGATGGCTCGCCTACGCAGCGCGTCCGTTTTCAAATCGTGTCGGAACACGCTCGCTCATAGTGTTGTATGGAGCTGTTCACACTTGTCGTCCAGTCGTTCCGGCAGAGTCCCCGCCAAACCCCGACCCCTCCCCGCCCGCTCCCTGTCGCAAGTAAGCAGGCACGCTGCGGGCTTGTATTTGGTTATTTTGTTAAGTAAATAAATCAAAACTACAATAATGGATAAGGAAATAAATCCCGAAAATTTAATACCACTGGTCGAAGAAAGAGTATGGTAATATTTTATCTTTAACTAAATAAAAACAAAACACTTGGTGTACACAACTTTTGTACATCAAAATTTTTATTTTTATTTTTTTAGTTGACTTTTTTTAAATTTTAAAGCTTTAATGAGATGCACGGAAGAGCGTATTAGTTTAATAAACACATAATAAAAAATATTTGAGTTGTTATTGTTTTCTTACTTTAAAATATCGATAGCCTTTCTTCAGGACAAATGCACTTTCTCAATTTTGTATTTTGATATGTTAAGCTCTCTGAAACTCATTCCAGTAGATGGTTAAAGGAAGTGATAGACATTCTCTTAAGCCATTAAGCGCCCTTGAGGTGATTTTTCATGGTGAAAACGGCGCTATATAAATAATCCAATCATTATTATTCTAAAATAATTAAAGAACTTTAGTTCATCACTTCTCAACTCACCAATTAACACTTAGAAAATTCCTACAGAAAATCATTCGGCTATGATTGGGTGTACCCAAAATTTTCTTTTCACTTTTTTCCTTCTTTTTAATAAGTACAACATGACAACAAGAGCTTCATCGTCGTCCATTGCGCACCATTACTGAAGAATGAGCAAATAACATGTTTTTGTTGAATCGACAATTATTTTTTTTTCGTAGAGTATAGTCCGTTTTTAAAACGGTAGTGTGAACAGGGCCATTGGCCATCCGTTTTTAAAACGGGACCCGCCTCCGATTTGAAAACGGAAGTGGGAACGGGCCCTAACAGGGTTTGACGGTACAATTGGTGAAATTGTTAATTCACAAGGAAGCGAATTAAGACAAAGGACTTCTACGGCACATTAAACCGACAGGAACGTCAAATTAAAGAAGAACACATATATTATTCGACAATCCGCTGAAGCTGCTGGAAAATCTTCGTCTTCTGCTGAAGCTGCTGGAAAATCTCCGTCTTCTGCTGAAGCTGCCGAAAAATCTCCGTCCCCTGCTCAAGCTTCCAAAGTGCTGGATGCTGGAAGCTGATAACTTTAAATTGTCATTTTTTATGTAACTTCCTTAATATTCGTTACCCATTCTATTCGGAATCCTATTTTTCCTGTAATATAGGTTAATTTCATCTCTCTTGCCATTCAATTCTGCTCACTCTCAGGGTTTGACGGTACAATTGGTGAAATTGTTAATTCACAAGGAAGCGAATTAAGACAAAGGACTTCTACGGCATATTAAACCGACAGGAACGTCAAATTAAAGAAGAACACATATATTATTCGACAATCCGCTGAAGCTGCTGGAAAATCTTCATCTTCTGCTGAAGCTGCCGGAAAATCTCCGTCTTCTGCTGAAGCTGCCGAAAAATCTCCGTCCTCTGCTTAAGCTGCCGAAGTGCTGGTTAGATATCTTCTACCAACGACAAACTAAGCTTTGTTGATCCCAAGCGGTTTAAATCTAAGGAAAAACTCTCAATAACTAGTAAAATAAATTGTTTACCAAATCAAGAAGTCACTCATAAAAACGAAGAACCTCAAAACCACGAAAATCAACAATAACACACAAAAAAAGTCTACATTACAGAAGCCTTCATCACATTCCACAAAGGGACCATCACCTGCACAAGAATAAAGAAGAACCCTCAAAACTCAATGTGTCATAAGGAAGAAAATAATTATTTTAACGTCAATCTTTTATATATTTTTTTAAAAAGCGTATGGCGGCCCTAGAATGAAGTTAGATGAATTCATTATCAATTTTAATGCGGCGTTTATACTTGCTAAACCCGATCAACACCATAATTTATTAGAGTACCTACACCGAAACACCTTACGGAAAAGCGAAAATCATGTCAGAAATTAAAGTAACACCTATTTTAATCTCTAAGAAACATCCTACAAGATTAGGTACTTCTGTCCCACTCAGTCTGTATAAAAATTCATACTTGAAGCTCAAACCTTTTAACGATTGCCTGATGAAAGTATAAGAGATTTTAAATTTCGCCTAAACATTTTAGATAACCAATTTTTCAGAGCAATAAAATATGAAAACGACAATAAACCCCATTTACTAGTCGGCATGTTTAAGATGAAGGACGACATTTCCCTGAGAGTCTCGCAAGTTAACTACTCCAGACGACCATCATTTATAAGAAGATAGTGTAGGACGTCCCTTACACCCCGCACTTCACCTTGTTTAGTCATTAGTATTGTTTAGTAATTTATATTGTTTAAGTAATTAGTAATTGGAATGTTGTTAATTAATATGCTGGACCCAATCGCCTCCAGCAAATAAACTTGCCGATCAAGAACACGATCCAGTAATTGACATGATCGATCAATTAGGACCGCTATATAAAGGGCCGCATCTTCCTTAGCAAATAAGTCTGTCTTGTTGATTGAATCTAAACACTTGTTTATTGTATTGCTGAACTTGATCGCTTCCACTTGAAATTGTACCTTACCTGTTGTTTATATTTTTGTAAAAACTATACAAAAAATAAAAGGATAATTATATCCAAATAAGAGTTAATTTTTTTAATAAAAAATGAACGATAAAAGTTAACTGGCGCCCAGTACGTGGGTCATAAAAAAATCGAGGAAGCTGTTAAACTTGGCCGTAGCCAGGACTCCTTAGGTATTTTTATACCACAACGCGAAGGACCACCACAAAATAAAAAAATCGTTAACTGAAGAAAATATGCTGAAGATAGCTGCAACAACATTCATGTAAGAACATTTTTCAATCGTTCGTCTGTCCCATCCGAATGATAGATCCTTTTCCCTTCCTTATCCAAAAGGTTAGAGATAAAATTAAAGTCTTTTTTACGTTTTAAAAAATGACACAGCCAAATGAGAGACCCGCTCCCCAATAGTCGGAGTCGATTCTGGAGTATAGCGGCTCTGCGCAAGATATCAATTTATTTATAAAATCGGCTAGAGGTTCCAATGTCGAAAGAGTGATTTCGAGATTGCGTGGCAATTCATTATAGGTGATCCTTATGAATGATAATGAAAATAATATTGAAAAAATCTTGGAAACATTGAAATTGAATGTGGTGACCACAAGTCGGTCAAATTGCTTCAGACCGAGTTAATAAACTTCAATCGGGACAATAAAGATTTCGGAACCCTGATTCACGAAATGAATCAGATATTATTTTCAATAATAATAAAAATCTCAGATCAATATGGGCCAGTGAGTGCGCAAGTTCTAATGGAACCATATAAAGACACGGCACGTAACACATTGTTAATTTTTTACCCACACATATTAAGTGTGCGAATTTAACGAATGTATCGAGATACGTATGTTGGAGACGCATGGCGAACTCTACTATAACAAAACTAAACATGTCCCTAATTTCCCACAACCAACGCAAAATAAATTTCTCCCAACTCAGTTTGGACAAAATAACTTCAATAGGCCCTTTGTTATGTACCTTTCTAATACTTGTACAACCTTTGAACCTATTATGCTTCATTCACTATCTATTATTTGTCCGTCGCACCAATGCATATCAAAATCAACATTTTGATTGTCGCCATATCTCTTGTCTATTGTAAATTTCCATGTTTACTATTAATTGACTTTATTTACCACACTAGTTAAATACAAGATTACTATAAGATGCATTACGCTCTGTTTCAAGGCAGATTCATTCTAGATTTCAGTTTGGAAACATTTCACTTAGAGACATTTAACTCTGTAAAAACTCTACTATATAATATGTAACCATAAACAATTGTAAGACTTACAAATAAAATTATAAAACCGTGTTAAGTGTTTTCATCAATAGAATCCATAACAAAAAATTGGTGTCAGAAGTGCGATATGGTCTAAGTTAATACTACATGGAAACATTATTTCGATAATACTGTAGTATTCTTGACTGTAACAAAAGAACTCTGGATTCTACGAGTAACTTTTAATTATTTGTGACTAGTGACGTTGTTGCAAAAAAAAAAATTTTGCAAAAAGCCGAACAGCACCAAGAAGAAAGAAACAAGAAGATTCCCAAACATCCCTGGATCTTACCACAAACACAACAATTCTACACTTCACCTTCACCTTCACATCGCGGACCTGCCTTGCTGAGTATTTTTGATAAAGTACGTTGTTGCCCTTTGCTGTGCAAATAGCCGAAAATCAAGAAGATTCTACACCTTGACGTCGCACGTCGCGGACCTGCCTTGCTGAAGATGGAATGGTTTTTCATATTTTTGTAAGTTTGATTATTGTTTCATGAATTCTAAAGAATCTCATACGTAGCATTTAAAATCTCTTTTCTTATTATTAATTTACAATTATCGCTTTGTTAAAAATGACTGAACAAGAAGTATCTCTTCAATTTTTAACACAATTCATTAGTAAATTTGATGGTAATACAAATAATCTTCACACATTCATTAAAAATTGTGATTATGCTTATAAACTAGCATCTAAAGCTCAAAAAGATATTATTTTTAAATATATTCAAACCAAAGTTACTGGAAAAGCTGATTTAATAACATCATGTAGAAATTTGCGTACATGGGAGGAATACAAAAGTTTTCTTGAAGAAAATTTTGCTGATTCGAAAAGTTTTCCACAACTATTATTAGAGTTGCAGACATGTAAACAAAATAGAAATGAGAGTGTTCTCAACTTTACACAGAGAATTGAAAGGTGCTATTCAAATTTAATGAGAGCTACTAAAGCAGAAACTGTCGACATCACTGAATTAATAGGAAAAAATTCTATGATTAAACAAATGGCTCTTCAAGCATTTTTAATGGGCGCATTACCGCAGTACAGCATTATTTTGAGGGCTAGAAACCCAAAAACCTTTGAAGAAGCTTCAATATTTGCAATTAACGAAGAAAAAATGCTCAATTTTACAGAACAAAGTAATTCAAACCAAAAATTTTGCTCTATTTGTAAAAAATCAGGACATATATTTATAAATTGCTTCCACAATAAAGATAAACGTGTCAACCAAGTAAAATCATTTAGTAACTTCACTTCAAAAAATTCTCAGTGCAAAAATAATAATACTGTTAACACGCATCGAAACATCACAATAACGTGTTTCTTTTGTCAAAAACGTGGACACTACAAAAAAGATTGTTGGAAATATAAAAATTTCTTAGAAAAGAAAGCTTCGGAAAACTTCCAAGACCCTTCGTTCCCTACCGAAACGAAGAAGGTCAATACGTTACAGGTAGAATATTAAATAATCTCGAAAATATTACAGCATATATCAAAATCCCCATTAAAGAATGTAAAAATAAATATGTCAAACTATTATTAGACAGTGGCGCAGATATATCACTAATTAACCCTATGGTTTTAGATGGTGAAACAGTATACAATGATAAAGAAATAATTAAAATTAGAGGAATTAACGCTGAAAAATCGACTGAAACGTTAGGATCTGTCAAATTGAACTTATTATTCAACGGTATCCCAATTTCTAATAAGATGCATTTATTGCCTCGAGCAACAAATGTTCCACTCGATGGACTTATCGGAAATGATTTCCTAAGAAAAGTAAATGCCAAAATTAATTACAGCAACAATACATTATGTATAGGTAAAAGTTCTATGCAAATCCATTTTAAAACAAAAAGTTCGGATGTCAAAAACAATAATTCGGTAATTATTGTACAGGCTCGCACAGAGACCTTAGTTGAATTCAATGTTTTGAATCCTGAAATAGGAGAGGGACTCGTTCCAGAAATAGAGATTATGGAAGGAGTTTATCTTTGTAGAAGTATAACAAAGGTTAATTCAAAGTCAAAAGCAATTACGTCTATTTTAAATACGACAGAAAAAGCAGTAAAAGTTAAGAAAATGGAATTGATATTGGAAAAATTTAGTGAAAAAGATAGCAAAATGTTAGAAGCTGATTGCGATGATAGAACGATAAAAAGGAAAGTTAAATGCAAAAATAAAAACATTTTTCAATTCAACAAAATAACAGAAAATATTGATAATAGGTACGAACTTTTAAAAGCATCATTACGGACTGAACATTTAAATAAAGAAGAAGAACGATCACTTTTTTCAATTTGTCGAGACTATAACGATATTTTTCACTTGGAAGGAGATACATTGAGTCAAACCGATTCGATAAGGCATGAAATAAATACTACAACACAGATTCCAATACACGCAAAAACATATAGATACCCCGAGGTACATAAAAAGGAAGTAAATGATCAAATAAAAAAAATGTTGGACCAAAGAATAATTAAAGATTCAAATTCAGCATGGTCATCTCCTTTGTGGGTAGTGCCCAAGAAGAAAGATGCAACAGGTCAAGTAAAATATAGAGTAGTGATTGATTACCGTAAATTAAATGAGGTCACTGTAGGCGATGCTTACAACTTACCCAACATCACAGAGATATTAGATCAATTAGGACACTCAAAGTACTTCACCACCTTAGATCTTGCATCAGGATTTCACCAAATCTCAATGAAACCGGAAGATTCACATAAAACAGCATTTTCCACCCCTCTAGGACATAACGAGTTTTTAAGGATGCCGTTTGGGTTAAAAAACGGTCCTGCAACATTTCAAAGGGTTATAAATAACGTTTTAGCTGGTATACAAGGAATAAGATGTTTCGCATACCTAGATGATATAGTTATTTATGCCGATACAATAGAGACTCACGAGGTTAGGTTAAAAGAGGTATTCCAAAAATTAAGATTACACAATTTAAAATTACAGCCTGATAAATGTGAATTTATGCGTAATGAAGTCATGTATTTAGGTCACGTTATATCAGAAAATGGAGTTAAACCAAACCCAGATAAAATTCAAATCATAAAAAATTACCCTATTCCAAAAAATCCAAAAGATATGAAGTCATTTTTAGGACTTGCTGGATATTACAGACGTTTTATTAAAGATTTTAGCAAAATCGCTCAACCTCTCTTCCAATTATTAAAGAAGGATATTCCATTCATTTGGAAGGAAAAACAACAAGAATCTTTTGATATACTTCGAGAACATTTAATTCATGAACCAATATTACAGTTCCCCAATTTCAGTAAAACATTTAATGTCACCACAGATGCAAGTAATTTTGCTATCGGTGCAGTATTATCTCAAGGTGAGATTTCTAAAGATTTGCCAATATCCTTTGCTTCCAGAACACTAAATAAAGCCGAATCAAATTATTCAACGACAGAACGTGAACTTTTAGCTATAATTTATGCAGTTAAACATTTTAGACCTTATTTGTATGGTGTAAAATTCAATATAATAACGGATCATAGACCTTTAGTTTGGTTATTTAATACAAAAGACCCTGGCTCTCGCTTACTTCGTTGGCGTTTAAAATTTGAAGAATATCAGTATAATATAATATATAAACCCGGAAAACTTAATTCTAATGCCGATGCGTTATCTAGAATTGATCATTCTCAAATATTACACTTTAGAATAAACCCTGAACCAAATTCTTACGAAGAATTTATAAAGTCTCATTATAAAGATAAAACCATTATTGACTGCAAAAATATTGTTGAAACAGACGAATGTCTTCTAATACGGAAAGATAATTTATGTAACTTTATTTCCAATGATAAGGAAATGTCCGAAGGTTTGTCTATGGAGATAAGGAATTTAATCAATAATCACGATGATATAAAGAAAAGTAAAACGAATGTAAGAGATATATTATATTCAGAACTAAATAACATATTTAACGTTTACCATCTTATAACAATGGAACATTTTTGGGATAAACCAACATACGAAGATATTTTCTGTTGTTTTCTTAAATTAAAAAATGTATTAATTTCACAAGGAAAGAAATCGCTTTCAATTCCTGAACTAGCTCGCAGTGATAATAATTTAAATTGGAATAAAATAAAAACTATTATTTATTACGTCTTTGCAAACTCCGGAATCATGGTAACTATTTGTAAAAATAAAATAAGTTATCCAGATCCCAAGGATATAGCTAAATTAATAGAGGAGAATCACGATTCTCCACAATCAGGACACTCGGGGTTTCATCGAACGTATAATAGAATGAAAGAGAGATATAATTGGAAAAATATGAGAAAAGACATAAGAAACTACATTAAAAAATGTGAATCATGTCAAAAAAATAAAATTTCTCGTATAAGATTTATTCATCCAATGGAAATAACTACAACTTCTGAGAAACCTTTTGAAAGGATATCTTTAGATATTGTAGGTCCGTTACCCTTATCCGAAAATGGAAATAAATATATTCTCACGTTACAAGACGACCTAACAAAATTTTCGCAAGCATTTCCAATTCCAAATCATGAAGCAATTACTATTGCAAAGGAGTTAGTCAATAACTTCATTTGTGTATTCGGAATACCAAATCGAATTCTTACAGATCAAGGAAAAGATTTTACGTCAATTATTTTAAAGGAAGTTGCAAAACTATTTAAAATTAAACAAATCCAAACAACAGCTTATCACCCCCAGTCCAACGGTGCATTGGAAAGGTCTCACGCGACCTTAGCAGATTACTTAAAACATTACATTTCAGAAAAACAAACAGATTGGGACGAGTGGATAAATTTAGCAATGTTTTCGTATAATACAACGCCTCATACCAGTACTAGGTATACGCCATACGAATTAATTTTCGGTTTAAAACCAGAACTTCCAACGTCATTAACACAAAAACCTCAATTCAAATATACATATGATAATTATGTTGACAATTTAAAGTTGAAACTGAACAAATCACAAGAAATTGCACGCGAACATGTTCAAGTCCAAAAGATAAGATCAAAAGAGAACTTTGATAAGAACATTTCTAGTAATGAACTTTATAACGTTAACGATTTAGTCAATTTAAGAAACGAAACAACGAAGAGTAATCATTCCAAAAAATTATCACCTAATTATCAAGGCCCCTATAGAATTGTTAAAATTAATTCGAAAGTAAACTGTACTATACAAATAAAGAAAAAATATGTTAAAGTACATTTCAATCGTTTAAAAAAGGCTATTGTTTCAGATTGATGACATGGTTGCCTTACGGTAATGGATTCAACTGGACGCAAATATCTTCGTCCGCAGGGATATATTATGAACACGTTAATATGATTAATTTTATAGAGAGTTATTGGAATGTAGTAACATACATTGATTTAGACATATATTTTGATAATAAGTTAATATTAATTGATAAAACATATAGCAATATACAACTATTATGTAATGACGATAACATCATGCATAAAAGTTTTTCTCCTTGCGAACCGCATTTAAATATTTTACATCAACTAATAATAGTATTAAAGCAAAAGGATAAGACGCTAAAACAATTTATAGGACAACCAAAAATAAGAGTAAAACGTGGTTGGATAGATATGGTAGGTACAGTATTTAAAACTGTATTTGGAACCTTAGATAATAATGACGCGCTTTATTATGATGAAGCAATTGATTCTCTAAACACAGGTGATAAAGACTTATATAATATGTTAAAACAGCAAACTCAAATAGTGAAAACAACTATAACAAATTTTAATAATACGATAACTAATCTTGAAAGAAATGAAGAAATATTTAATCAAAATTTCGTAAAATTAAAGTCGTTTACTACAAACATTAGCGATGTCATATTTAATTTAGAATTGAAGCAAGAAATAGAAAAACATCTTACCCTATTGAATTTAATCACAACAGAATTACAAAACGAATATACGCTTATCATAAACGCATTAATGCTTTCCAAAAATAATATAATACACCCATTTATTATCACACCTCAGCAATATATTGAAGAAATAAGTAAGTCCTTGCCTTATTTACCGAATTCCGTATCTTATCCTGTCCCACCAAATATAAAAAATGTTAATATTTTAATGTCAATGGTAAAAATTGACATTGCATATGTAAATAGAAGAATAATTTTTGTTATATCAAACCCTCTGTGTAGTTATGTAAGCTATAATTTATACAAGTTAATACCTTTGCCTATGAAAAGACAAGACGATTTATATGTTTTTATTATGCCTAATGTTAAATATTTAGCTATCGCCGAGAGTAAAACAAATTATGTTACTCTTGATAATATAGATTCGTGTAAATAAACCATTTTAGATAAAGCGATTTGTAAAACCACAAACATTTATTATAATCTACATGAAAGATCTATTTGTGAAACAGAATTACTAATCGAACCTTCTCATATGCCTCCGAATTGTGAAACCAGAATAATGAATACGATTAACGAAATTTGGCATACTACAAATAAAGGAACGAAATGGATTTTTGTGCTCCCTAAACCAACATTGGTTACAATTAAATGTAAGAATTCTGAACCAACCGATGTTAAATTACAGAATACAGGAATATTAATTATAAAGCCAAAATGCAAACTTTACACTAGTTCAACAGTGATTGTTAATGTAGAAGACCAATATTATAATATATCAAATCAAACAGCTTCAAAATCAATAATTCCCCTGTTCAATATAACTGATGATAATTGTTGCAATATAAATCAAACACAAAATGTCAAAATAAATATTCCATTAATAATACCAAAAATATTTACTCTAGATAAAGATGATTTAATTTTAGCAAGCCATAAGTTAAATAAAATGTACGATGACTTGGAAAATATACCCGAAGACCATATTGTAATTAGAATTATGAAAAATAACTTTTTTTCCTATGTATTTTTAAGTTTAATAATCATTTACATTTTATATAAACTATTTAAGTGTTACACATCTAGAAGAGATCATTTTAAAGGTGATTCTCGTGTAAGATTAATAAATTACTTGAACATTTGTAAAACAAAAGACAAAAGAGAAGCAAACGTAGAAATGGAAGAAAACGTTACCGGGTCCACTGATGAATCCCTAACGCTCAGACGAAGTACAAGACTTCGAACTGATGTGAGATAATGATGGACGCCACATTATCTCATCTTAACGAGGAAGGTGTTATGTACCTTTCTAATACTTGTACAACCTTTGAACCTATTATGCTTCATTCACTATCTATTATTTGTCCGTCGCACCAATGCATATCAAAATCAACATTTTGATTGTCGCCATATCTCTTGTCTATTGTAAATTTCCATGTTTACTATTAATTGACTTTATTTACCACACTAGTTAAATACAAGATTACTATAAGATGCATTACGCTCTGTTTCAAGGCAGATTCATTCTAGATTTCAGTTTGGAAACATTTCACTTAGAGACATTTAACTCTGTAAAAACTCTACTATATAATATGTAACCATAAACAATTGTAAGACTTACAAATAAAATTATAAAACCGTGTTAAGTGTTTTCATCAATAGAATCCATAACACCTTTAATAACTCACAACATAATCAAAACAGTTATAGGCCGAACCATAACAATTTTAATGCAAATAATAATAATTTTAATAACCCGGACATGTTTAAACCGTGGCAACGCAATAACTTCGTGAACAACAGGCCCGGACAGAACCCCTGGGTTCAAAATAATAACATGTCGCAACAAAATAATTTTAAATATCAGGGTAATGCCCAACGCCGTAACGAGGACGTTAGTATGAGAACAGCGCCTATGCCGCACTTGTCCAGCGGTCCAGTCATAGAGGTGATGGACGTACGGCACAGGAGCTATTTCAGTGATCAGGAGAACCAGGATTTTTGGGTGAGCGAAAGAGATCCCCAAGAAACCTAGTTCAACTAAACCACATAAATAATGGACTTCCATATATAGAAGCTCCATTAAATATAAAAAAATTAATTGATACTGGTAGCTTTAAATCATTCATGAGTAGAGCCTTATGTAATAGATCGTTTTTGATTGCGAATACATTGACGAAGAATTTTCGGTACAAACGGCGCACACCACAACGACTCATAGAGGTACGGTTGTAACGCCATTTTGGAAAAAGGTGTTTGGTTTTTTATTTTTGATTTCTCTAAAAAATACGATGTCTTAATGGGAATAGATATGTTAAAATTAAAGAATGCAACGCTAATGTTAAATAATAATAATGTATTAAAAACCTTAACAAAACAAGTTTAAGTTTAACTATTCCATGTAATGGACATGACCGAACTTGACGAATTATTGGAGAATAATAAAGATTTGTTTTCTGAAGAATTAGTATCTAATTGCTCACCTAACGTAAGGCACACAATCAAATTATTAAAGGAGGAACTGGTATATCAGCGTGCTTATAGGTTGCCGTATGAGCAGAGGCTCGAGGTTGAACGGAAGTTGCCCAACTTCTTAACGATGGAATTATTAGGCTTAGCAACTCGCCATGGGCAAGCCCGATACACATCGTTGAGAAAAAAACTCGATCAAACAGGAATCAAAAAGTGGAGGATGGTCAGACTACAGGAAACATAATGAACAAACGCGTAGCGACAAGTTCCCCCTCCCAAATATTGAAGACATGTTTTCGCAATTACATGGGAATAAATATTTCTCATCCCTAGATTTACCACCAGACTAAAATGAGCACTAAGTGGTTACCACCAGATCAAAATGGCCGAAGAAGATATAGAGAAAACAGGATTTACTATCCCTAATCAAAATTATGAATTCGTATGAATGCCATTCGGGTTAAGAAAAAACCCACCGGCCACGTTTCAACGCATGATGAATGATTTATTGCGTAAATACATAGGTAAAATTTGTTTAGTGTATTTATAGGATGTAATTGTATATGCTAATGTTATGTCCCAAACGCACCACCACTAATTGCATTGTGACATTCCATTAGTGCACCTAACTAACTGTGCTTAAAGTATCTCCGGTATTGAAATTAAGTTTCCGTCAAAACTTTAAACATAATAAACCAATCTTTATATAAAAATCTTCAAAGTGTTCTTTAATTAAAATTGGTACATAACAATTTTGGTGGCAGCTGTGGGATAACTTCTACAAACGACAAACTAAACTTTGTCGGTCCTTAGCGGTTTAAACCAAAGGAACAAACCACAATAAATAATAAAAATAAATTGTTTACCAATTAAAGAAGTAAATCAGATAAAAGAAAAAAAACCAAGGCACCTCAAAACCTTGAGTCACTTCAACAAATCAACACCAAACGAAGTCTACGTCACAGAAGCCTTCAGAAGATCATCATCCATCAAGGCCTTCATCACATTCCACAAGAAAAGAGGACCATCACCTGCACAAGGACAAAGAAGATCCCTCAAACTCGGAAGAAGATGAACGTGCTGTAAGGAAGAAAATTATTATTTTTATGTAAACCTTTTACGCTTTTTTACAAAGCCTTGCCAATTTTTATGCTTTCTTACAAAGCCCATACATAAATATAGACAAATATTTTATAAATTTCCAGTAAAATTTATAAATTGTCAAATTTTAAGCTTTCTTACAAAGCATAACTCTCATAACGACTTGAATGTCAAAATTTTTATAAAGGTCACAAGATATAGACAAATATTTTATAAATTTCCAGTAAATTTTATAAATTGTCAAATTCTAAGCTTTCTTACAAAGCATAACTCTCATAACGACTTCAAAGTCAAATCTTTATAAAGGTCATTTTTAACGAATAATTTCCAAAAATGAATCCAAGTATTCCCAAAACCGAATCGACGAACAGCAATGAATCTAAAGTTAACCCTCCTCTATTTACAACCAGTGAAAATCCAAAACTAGAAGAAATTTGTAGCAATATTCCAATACTAATTCAATCTACAATTCCCAAACTAGAAGCTAATTATCAGATTGTTTCTGAAATCTTAAATCACAATCAAACTAGAGAAAAACGCGGACTTTTTAACATTGTAGGATCTAGCTTCAAATACTTATTCGGCACGGCTGACAGAGATGAAGTCAAACATTATGATTCACTAATAAATCAACTCAACAAAGACGATTTAAATTTAAAGAACAGACACAGATAGTTCAAACCACAATATCAACATTCAACAAATATATTACAAATCTAAATCAAAACGAAAAACTGTTCAACGAGAACATTGAACAAATTCATTTTTTCACCAAAGAAATTGAACGACGACAATTGACCAATTCAGAAATAAATATTATTATTGAACATTATATAACATTATCAAAACTTGTATCAAACGTTGAAATTGAAATTTCTACATATACAGATGCAATTTTATTCTCCAAATCTAATATTTTACACCCAGCCATTATCTCGCCATTTAATCCAATAAAACTTCTTCAACAATCCCTGTCACATTTACCACTTGGTACTTCATATCCGTTTAAACCGGAGATGAAACATTTTCCTTACATAGCAGACCTTTTAAAATTAAATGTTATCTATTTTAACAATAAACTCATGTTTCTTCTAATTAATCCCCTAGTGAGCGAACACAAATTTAATATTTTCCACATAATATCTCTCCCGATAAAGAACGTAGAAGACTTCCTATTCGTGGAACCAACGTTCAAATATTTATTCATCACCGACTTAAAGGACATCTATACGTCTACGAACAATCTAAATAACTGTCGTATTGTCGATAACACTAACTACATTTGCGAGAAATTTAACGGCATCTTCACGAGTGCCACTCATCCAACGTGTGAAACGAGCATGTTGAATCCATTAACTACACATATATCGCCTCTTTGCAATATTAAATTAACTAAAAATCATAAATACGAAATCTACCACAAATTAGAGAAATCTAATTCCTGGATTTTAATGTTGTCCAAAGACGAAAATGGACACATTATTTGCAATAACACAATCAGAAAAACAGTAATACTAAAAAATACAGGTATTATATCACTAAACGGAAATTGTAAATTATTTACAACTACTACTAGACTAATCCCCGCCCAATCATTCATTAGTGAATTCGAGCACATTCTTCCATCATTCAATATTCTTGAAGATGAGTGTTGAAAAAAGAATCGATCCAAGTCAATTAATAATACTATTACACATTTACACCTACTTAGACTCACTAATATAAGCTTAGACGAATTACAACATTCAAGCGAGAGGTTAAAAAGAATACAATTAGAAATTGAAGATACTCAAAAAGACACAATTTTCCATAAAGTTGTAAATAATAATTATTTCATATACACAATACTATCATTAGGAAAAATACTTCTTTGTTATATAATATATAAAATCCTTAAATCAGGGTGGCCACAAAAAACGGATTTCAAAATTCCCTGATAATTCCAGGTTTTCCAGGGCAGTTTCTATATTTTTCCCTGATATGTTTTATTTGGTATAAGGACATATCGTTCAAATTTTTTTTTTAAATTCGTAATGGATAAAATATGGGATGTGCAAGGTGCTTTTATGAGTGGAAGGGGGTGCATGGACCAGATATTCTCATTGCATATGCTCACCGAGAAGTTTCTGGCAAAAAACCAGAAACTTTTCTGTGCCTTTGTAGATCTACAAAAAGCATACGACCGAGTCGACAGGAAAAAGCTATGGAAGGTGTTGTCCAAGTATGGAGTGAATGCGAATCTGACTCAGGCCATTGTGTCTCTATATGAGGGAGGCGTTGCATGTGTTAGGGTGAACGGTGGTTTTACGGGGTGGTTTGATATCACAAAAGGTGTTAAATCTATGGATAATTGTATGCAAGAATTGAAAGAGGTGGGATTGGGCGCGAATTTGAGTAATCTGAAAGTATGTTGCCTGTTGTATGCTGATGATGCGGTGCTGATTGCTAATAGTATGGATGATCTGCAGTCTCTCGTGTCTAGGATGAACGAAGTATGCGTGAAGAATGAGTTAATGATGAATGTAAGTAAGTCTAAAGTAATGGTGTTTGAAAGAGAAAGTACAAAAACAGTGTGCAATATAGCTGTGAATGAGGAATACTTGGAGCAGGTGGATGAATTTGTGTATTTAGGAAGCATGTTTACGAGAGATGGGAAGGCTGACAGAGATATTGAAAGAAGAGTAAATGCAGGTAACTCCATTAATGGAGGACTGAACGCAGTTGGCGCTAACAAAAAAATGTCCAAAGAAGCGAAGTTAGCAGTCCACAATAGAGTGCTGGTACCTACCCTGATGTATGGAAGTGAGGCATGGAACTGGCAAAGAAAGGATGAAAGTAGATTGAATGCTGTTGAAATGAGATCCCTGAGGCGTATGTGTGGTAAAACCATGTATGATCGTGTAAGGAATGTGGATATCCGCAAAGAGTGCAAGGTTGATGTAAGCGTAATGAGTAAGATTAAGAAAGGGACGCTTAGATGGTTTGGGCATGTAGAGCGAATGAGCGAAGAAAGGAGTGTAAGGAGAATATACGATGCAAGTGTGAATGGTAGCAGAATTCGGGGACGCCCAAGGAAGACATGGCACGACCAAGTGAATCAGATACTTGAGTCGGACCATGTCAAGAGTCAGAACAATAGAAGAGTATGTATGAGACGATGAATGAATCTGAATGAGGCAAGGAGTGTATGCCAAGACAGAGTTGTTTGGCGGTCCGTCCTCTCTGCCTACCCCTGCGGGGAAACGGCGTGATGGTTAGTTAGTTAGTTAGAAATTGGTCCGCGCACAAAAATTTGCGAAAATAAATCATAATATTTCGTAAATCTGAATCTAAAAGTCAGCCGTGGCGGTAAAACGCCGAAAAATGTATTTTTACGTGGTTATACATCGTCCTAATTAGTATTATTATTTTGTAAATCTGAATCGATTTACACTGGAATGTTGTATTTTTTCAAATTTATTTCGAATATCCGAGTTTGAAGGGCCGAGAAAATACGTTTTACGCGGATATATGTCGTAGTTTTACGAGTTTACACCAAATATCTGTATTTAAAGGGTCGGCCGCGACGAAACTCGGCCACGAAATTTGGATTTACGCGTAAATGTATCGTATATTTACGAATTTATTTCGAATATTTGAATTTAAATGGCCCCCTGCGACGGAAATCGGCCGCGAAATTTCAATTTACGCGGAAATATATCGTATTTTTACTAACTTTACTTCGAATATCCGAGTTAAAAAATACGGCGCGACGGAAATCACGCCGAAATATGACATATTTTTACGAATTTACTTCAAATATCTGAACTTAAAACGCCGGCCGCGACGAAAAACTGCCGAAAAAATTCGATTTACGCGGAAATATTTCATATTTTTACGAATTTACATCAAATATCTTAACTTAAAGGGTCGGCCGCGACGGAAATCGGCCCCGCATTCTCGATTTACACGGAAATATATCGTATTCGACGGAAATCGGCCGCGCATTCTCGATTTGGACGGAAATATATCGTATTTTTGCGAATTTATTTCGAATATCTGCATTTAAAGAGCCGGCCGCGACGGAATAAGGCCGCGAATTCTCGTTTAACGCGGAAATATATCGTATTTTTACGAATTTAAATTCAGATATTTGAAATAAAGGGCCGGCCGCGACGGATATTACCGCGAAATCTCGATTTACGCGGAAATATATCGTATTTTTACGAATATCTCAATTTAAAGGGTAGGCCGCGACCGAAATCGGCAGCGAAATCTCGATTTACGCGTAAATATATAGCATTTTTACGAATTTATTGCTAATATCTGAATTTAAAGGGCCCGCCGCTACGGTAATCGGCCGCGAAAATAAAGAAATAATTGGTATTAATACGAATTTACAACTAAAATACCACCCGGATTTGAAGAGGCGGCCGAGAAAATCGATTTTCGGCGTATTTTTTTTCATAAAAATTCGAATTACGTGGGAATTCGTTAATTCGAAATTTGATTTTTGATGTCCCGTGGATTTCGAATTAACGAGGTTCTACTGTATTGACACTTTGTAAAAATGTTGGTAATGATGATCTTTAAATTTTATTACGACCGTACTGGGTGTCCGACCCTTTTGACACTTTGTTGTAACTTTGCTAGCTTTTTCTTTACAGATTTCGCACCTACATAGTATGGGGGAAAAACCAAAGAGGGTGGTTTACGACATGATTGTGTTGCAAGGGCTATTTACGAAAATAATAATAAAAAAATACCTACTTATCTAGTTTGTCTTTGTCGGCATATCTTTTGTTACACACGCCGCAAGTAAAAGTAATAAAACACAACTTAGGGACTTCACAAATCGTAAATAACGAATTTCGTTTTATTTTTGGAATTCCCTGATATTTTAAGAATATTTTGAAATTCCCTGACATTTCCCTGATAATTCCCGGTTCGGTAAAATTCCCTGATAATTCCCGGTTTTCCCGGTTTTCCAGGTCTGTGGCCACCCTGTTAAATACATAAAAGACCTCTATTTTAAGAACAGGAATAATAACTATGTACACCCAATAGAATATAATAGACAAAACTCACAACATCCTTCAATAAATGTAAACCCAATTCTCAATATGATAACTTGTTGTAAAACACGTCAATGTTCACCAGAACGTGACATAGAATTAACACCTGTAAACAGTACTACACCATTATCACCTGTAAACAATACTATACCATCAGCACCTGTAATAACTCCTTTGCGCAGAAGTGCACGCTTTCAAATCTCAAAGCAATCATAAAGATCCTTTAATCTTCCCGAAAAATATTAAAAATTGTATAGAATCATGAAAACAATTCATTTAGACTTAAGATGTAACATATTTTTATAAAAACCAAGGTAAAAGGTATTAAATAATTTTAAGAATAATTATAATATCCGTGGTACAAAACACTTTATATTGTATAAACTTAGATAAAATCTTTCGATATAAGACACTTTATATTATATAAACTTATACACTAAGAAATTCACTACTTAATACTTACATCGTAATTACTTTTGTATTGTGAAATTATATTTTAATTCTTCAAACTATAATTTCAAATTAACGATGGGGGTGTTATGTCCCAAACGCACCACCACTAATGACATTGTGACATTCATTAGTGCACCTATTGATTCATTCTTAATGTATTGTATACGGATGTATTAATGTCATCAACAGATGCCTCAAGCACAAATATCTAGTTTCGCCAAATTCCAACAACCTCTTAATTACCCAAAACTACAGCTTTCATAATTACTTTTGGCATATATTGGCATACAATTTGACGTTTTCACCCATGGTATTGGAACACACTTTTTAGTATTGGAAAGGATGGTTGATTCGGCTTATCCTCTTGTTGTAAATCATGGAGAGGAAATAAATGAACTTTTCGTTAACCACGAAGAAAAAGAAGAAGAATAAGAGGAGATAGAAATTATTTGTAAAATAATTCCGTCTAAGAGTTATGTGATATAAACCTTTTACAGAAGATGTATATTATTACTCGCTAACTCTCAAGAAAATAAAAAAGAAGTAGATAATGCAGAAATAATTGTGGAAATAATTTCGACTTGGAAGTAAATGGTATCAACTTCTTAATGTAACTTTAAATATTTACTGTCGATGCGTCGCAAAGGATGGGTAATTCGTGATGCAAAGCATCGAGAGGCAACACACTTAACTTTTCGCTAACCCTGAAGAAAATAAAGAAGAAATAGAAGAAGCAGAATTAATTGTTGAAATAATTCCGACCAGGAAGTAAATGGTACAAACTTTTTACAGTAGGTTTATATTATTCCTTTTTATGAGTTGGAGAGGATGGTTGATTTGTCTTACGCTCCTGATGCAAAGAATCGAGAGGCAATACACTTAACTTTTCGCGAACTCTGAAGAAAAGATAGAATAAGTAGAAACGCATAATTGATTGTGGAAATTCCTACTAGAAGATGAACGTGTCATAAGGAATAAAATTATTATTTTAACTTCAATCTTTTTTGTTTTCTTACAAATCGTATAGCGGCCCTAGAATGAAGTTAAATGACTACATCATCAATTTTAATGCGGCGTTTAGACTTGCTAAACCCGATCAACACCATAATTCTACACCAAAAGACCTTACCGGAAAAGCGAAAATCATGTCAGAAATTAAAGTAACACCTAATCCTTAAGAAACATCCTACAAGATTACTTCTGTCTCACTCAGTCTGTAGCAAAATTCATCCTTGAACCTCGAACCTTTAAACAATTGCCTGATGAAAGTGTGAGAGGTTTTAAATTTCGCCTAGACATTTTAGATAACAATTTTTTGTTATGTCCCAAACTCACCACTACTAATTACATTGTGACATTCCATTAGTGCACCTATTGATTCATTCTTAATGTATTGTATACGGATGTATTAATGTCATCAACAGATGCCTCAAGCACAAATATCTAGTTTCGCCAAATTCCAACAACCTCTTAATTACCTAAAACTACAGCTTTCATAATTACTTTTGGCATATACAAGCATATACATATGTATAAGCCAGCACCAAATTATTCACTTCAGATCACTCCGTGTATCAGTTCAAGACTCAATTCTAACTGTGCTTAAAGTATCTCCGGTATTGACATTAAGCTTCCGTCAAAACTTTAAACATAATAAACCAATCTTTATATAAAAATCTTCAAAGTGGTCTTTAATTAAAATTGGTACAAAACAATTTTGGTGGCAGCTGTGGGATAACTTCTACAAACGACAAACTAAACTTTGTCGGTCCTTAGCGGTTTAAACCAAAGGAACAAACCACAATAAATAATAAAAATAAATTGTTTACCAATTAAAGAAGTAAATCAGATAAAAGAAAAAAAACCAAGGCACCTCAAAACCTTGAGTCACTTCAACAAATCAACACCAAACGAAGTCTACGTCACAGAAGCCTTCAGAAGATCATCATCCATCAAGGCCTTCATCACATTCCACAAGAAAAGAGGACCATCACCTGCACAAGGACAAAGAAGATCCCTCAAACTCGGAAGAAGATGAACGTACAATAAGGAAGAAAATTATTATTTTTATGTCAACCTTTTACGCTTTTTTACAAAGCCTTGCCAATTTTTATGCTTTCTTACAAGACCCAAATATAAATATAGACAAATATTTTATAAATTTCCAGTAAATTTTATAAATTGTCAAATTTTAAGCTTTATTACAAAGCATTACTCTCATAACGACTTGAAAGTCAACATTTTTATAAAGGTCACAAGATATAGACACATATTTTATAAATTTCCAGTAAATTTTATAAATTGTCAAATTTTAAGCTTTCTTACAAAGCATAACTCTCATAACGACTTGAAAGTCAAAATTTTTATGAAGGTCACAAGATATAGACAGATATTTTATAAATTTCCAGTAAATTTTATAAATTGTCAAATTCCAAGCTTTCGTACAAAACATAACTCTCATAACGACTTCAAATAAATCTTTATAAAGGTCATTTTTAACGAATAATTTCCAAAAATGAATCCAAGTATTCCCAAAACCGAATCGACGAACAGCAATGAATCTAAAGTTAACCCTCCTCTATTTACAACTAGTAAATTATTTAATTGGATCGAAAAATATGACGGCTCTAGAATGAAGTTAGATGACTTCATCATCAATGTTGATGCGGCGTTTAGACTTGCTAAACCCGATCAACACCATAGCTTATTAGAGTACACTAAAAAACAACTTACAGCGAAAATCATGTCAGAAATAAAAGTAACGCCAACGTGGGAATCCTACAAGATTACTTTTGTCCCACTCAATCTGTAGCACAATTGATACTTGAAGCTCAAACATTTAAACAATTACCCGACGGGAGTATAAGCGATTTTACATTTCGCTTAGACATCTTAGATAACAAATTTGTCCGGGCAATAAAATACGAAAACGAAGATAAACCCCATTTACTAGTCGGCATGTTCAAGATGAAAGACGACATTTGCCTGAGTGCCTTCCTCGGAGGAGTCTCGCGCGAAAATCGCACGCTTCTTCTTATAAAAGATCCACAGACGCACTTAGAAGCATCCGAATTCTGTCAAAGAATAGAAAACGAAAATAAAATAAATGACGAGCGGGAACTGTTTACGAAAAAACCTAACTATTGTACATATTGTAAAACTAACGGTCACACAATTACGAACTGCTACAAAAAACTAGACAGAAATACTAATCCACAAATTAACGACAACACATTTATGGAAAGACACAAACATTCCATTCACGTCCGATAACAACAATCAGTTGGACCCTATTAATAATAAGTAAATAGTTAAAAGATCAATATTTGTAACAACTAGTTTTTGGAACCTAGTAATTAATAAATACATAGAGATTGCAATAAACCTACAATCAGTTGGACCCTATTAATCAATAAGCACATAGTTATAAGAACAATATTTGTTAGTTCTAATATTAGAAAATTATTTATTATATAAGAGAGATATAGAGAAGTGGAATTAGAGTGAACATTGTAGCCGGACCAGACAGTATCGCTGTCCGTGCATTCCTGTAACGTAATACCGATAAATAAACTATTTACAGAAGTTATACCGAGTACTGAATCAACTTTGACAATCACCTACCGGACCCTAACAAAAATGATGTCAGAAGTGGGATCCTCGAAAAAATATTTTCAGAAATATTGAGGAACAGGGTTTAACGGTACAATTGGTGAAATTGTTAATTCACAAGGAAGCGAATTAAGACAAAGGACTTCTACGGCACATTAAGCCGACAGGAACGTCAAATTAAAGAAGAACACATATATTATTCGACAATCCGCTGAAGCTGCTGGATAATCTACGTCTTAAATAAACCAATTACAGAATTTATACCGAGTACTGAATCAACATTGACAATCACCTACCGGACCCTAACATTGATACTGGTAGCTCTAAATCATTCAAGAGGGGAGCCTTATATAGTAGATTGTTTTTTTAATTGCGAATACATTGACGAAGAATTTTCGGTACAAACGGCGCACACAACGACTCATAGAGGTACGGTTGTAACGCCACTTTGGAAAAAGGTGTTTGGAGACAATAATAATAAAATGAGGTTTTATATTTTTATTCCTCTAAAAAATATGTTAAAATTAATGATTTCAACGCTGATGTTGAATGATATTTATAATAATAATAAACATTTATTATGAACCCCAACAAAACAAGTTCAACTATTCCATGTAATGGAAATGACCGAACTTGACGAATTATTGGAGAAGAATAAAGATTTGTTTTCTAAATCAGTACTCGTGACCAACGACGAATGCAGCATACAAGGAAAAACATTTAATATGGGACGAACTATCAACAAAGAAACGTTAGTCATTACGTACTCCAGAGAAGAACTACACGTATTACAGCTACCCATATTACATGTAGACGAAATAGAGAAACCACACCAAGATTCCAGTACCACCACCAACGTGACAGAAACCAATGGAAGTCTACATATCACACTAACAAGTTGCCTAATAATAATGGCAATTGGATATATCCCATGGAAACTGTGTAAATTTTTCGAAACCCGAAGGAGTTTCCATTTAATTTATTTCCATTTAATTTAATTTACTAAATCTGACTTCTTCGGGAGAAGTTGCTTAGTCTGTCGACGTCACTTTTACATTGCGCGTTCTACCACAAAATCCAATTTGTTCAACAAGTGCGTTTGTCAATTTTTTATACAGCTTCTCTCTGATTCCTCTATCGTTTTCTTTCACGGAATCGCGCAACTGTCATTAGAAACTTAGATTATTTTTTACGCGCGACGAAATAAACGACGGATGATCGTGTCGTTCCTTGCCAACTCAGTGCTCACCTACCAGGTAAGTATTGTACTGTGTATTTTCTCCATATATAGTTAAGTAATAACATAGATCACTGTAGAAATGTATTATAAGTTTGTACAGCGCCCTTGAGGTGTTTTTGGTTCATGAGATAGCGCTCAAATTCAACCTCCCTGTCAACTTTGACGTCAAAAGCGAAAAAGGGCCTCCACATATGAAGCTTTTTATAACGACGTGCACTGTGGCAGAACATGTAACGGAAGGCGAAGGTAACATCAAGAAGACTTCGAAGAAGCGGGCCGCCGAGAAGATGCTGGAGGAGCTAAAGAAATTGCCCTCGGTCAAGAAGACAGAGACTCTAAATCAGGTAACCTAACCTTCGTCGATTCAACGATTACGCGACACAAAATATGCTGTCCTTTTTTAACGCATGCGCGGATGATCGTGTCGTTCCATGTCAACTCAGTGCTCACCTACCAGGTAAGTATTGTACCGTATATTTTCTCCATAAATAGTTTAGTAATAACATAGATCACTGTAGAAATGTATTATAAGTTTCTACAGCGCCCTTGAGGTGTTTTTGGTTCATGAGATAGCGCTCAAATTCAACCTCCCTGTCAACTTTGACGTCAAAAGCGAAAAAGGGCTTCCACATATGAAGCTTTTTTTAACGACGTGCACTGTGGAAGAACATGTAACGCATAGCGAAGGTAACAGCAAGAAGACTTCGAAGAAGCGGGCCGCCGAGAAGATGCTGGAGGAGCTGAAGAAATTGCCCTCGGTCAAGAAGACAGAGACTCTAAATCAAGAAATCTAACCTTCGTCGATTCAACGATTACGCGACACAAAATATGCTGTCCTTTTTTAACGCATGCGCGGATGATCGTGTCGTTCCTTGTCAACTCAGTGCTCACCTACCAGGTAAGTATTGTACCGTATATTTTCTCCATAAATAGTTAAGTAATAACATAGATCACTGTAGAAATGTATTATAAGTTTGTACAGCGCCCTTGAGGTGTTTTTGGTTCATGAGATAGCGCTCAAATTCAACCTCCCTGTCAACTTTGACGTCAAAAGCGAAAAAGGGCCTCCACATATGAAGCTTTTTATAACGACGTGCACTGTGGCAGAACATGTAACGGAAGGCGAAGGTAACATCAAGAAGACTTCGAAAAGCGGGCCGCCGAGAAGATGCTTGAGGAGCTGAAGAAATTGCCCTCGGTCAAGAAGACAGTGACTCTAAATCAAGAAATCTAACCTTCCTCGATTCAACGATTACGCGACACAAAATATGCTGTCCTTTTTTAACGCATGCGCGGATGATCGTGTCGTTCCTTGCCAACTCAGTGCTCACCTACCAGGTAAGTATTATACTGTATATTTTCTCCATAAATAGTTAAGTAATAACATAGATCACTGTAGAAATGTATTATAAGTTTGTACAGCGCCCTTGAGGTGTTTTTGGCGAAAACGAAAACGGCGCTATACAAGTCATCCAAGTATGATTATTATTATTATTATTATTAAGGGGGGAGAGTTAACTACTCCAGACGACCATCATCTACAAGAAAATGAGCAGTTTTTAATTCAAGAATAAGAAAATTTCTATTTCAATACCAATTTTTTTCTGGCATGGTTTGCAGATGCAGGTGAAAGGAGACGTTCCTATAGTTATCAAGGGAAAACAATGATCCCGGATAACGTTCGCATGCTAAGGTTTCATTTTGTATGAAGGCACGAGGATACAATAAACAAAGATACTTCTCGATTGCTTCTTTTTTATTATGATTTGTGATCTGTGAATAGTGATTCATTCACGCACTCACTTATTCATGTGTCATGGACCTTGTACTTTGTCATGAACCTACACATCTACCCATAGTAAACTAACAAGACTGAAGAACCTCAAAACCACGAGAGTCACTTCAACAAATTAACAATCACACACCAAAGAAGTCTACATCGCAGAAGCCTTCATCACATTCCACAAAGGGACCACCACCTGCACAAAGAATAAAGAAGAACCCTCAAAACTTGGAAGAAGATGAACGTGTCATAAGGAAGAAAATAATTATTTTAACGTCAATCTTTTATATTTTTTTAAAAAGCGTATGGCGGCCGTAGAATGAAGTTAGATGACTTCATTATCAATTTTAATGCGGCGTTTATACTTGCTAAACCCGATCAACACCATAATTTATTAGAGTACCTACACCGAAACACCTTACGGAAAAGCAAAAATCATGTCAGAAATTAAAGTAACACCTATTTTAATCTTTGAGAAACATCCTACAAGATTAGGTACTTCTGTCCCACTCAGTCTGTATAAAAATTCATACTTGAAGCTCAAACCTTTTAACGATTGCCTGATGAAAGTATAAGAGATTTTAAATTTCGCCTAGACATTTTAGATAACAAAATTTTCAGAGCAATAAAATATGAAAACGACAATAAACCCCAATTACTAGTCGGCATGTTTAAGATGAAGGACGACATTTCCCTGAGAGTCTCGCGAGTTAACTACTCCAGACGACCATCATATATAAGAAGATAGTGTAGGACGTCCCTTACACCCCGCACTTCACCTTGTTTAGTCATTAGTATTGTTTAGTAATTTATATTGTTTAAGTAATTAGTAATTGGAATGTTGTAAATTAATATGCTGGACCCAAGCGCCTCCAGCGAATAAACTTGCCGATCAAGAACACGATCCAGTAATTGACATGATCGATCAATTAGGACCGTTATATAAACGGCCGCATCTTCCTAAGCAAATAAGTCTGTCTTGTTGATTGAATCTAAACACTTGTTTATTGTATTTCTGAACTTGATCGCTTCCACTGGAAATTGTACCTTACCTGTTGTTTATATTTTTGTAAAAACTATAAAAAAAAATAAAAGGATAATTATATCAAAATAAGAGTTAATTTTTTTAGCAAAAAGTGAACGATAAAAGTTAACTGGCGCCCAGTACGTGGGTCATAAAAAAATCGAGGAAGCTGTTAAACTTGGCCGTAGCCAGGACTCTTTAGGTATTTTTATACCTCAACGCGAAGGACCACCACAAAATAAAAAAAATCGTTAACTGAAGAAAATATGCTGAAGATAGCTGCAACAACATTCATGTAAGAACATTTTTCAATCGTTCGTCTGTCCCATCCGAATGATAGATCCTTTTCCCTTCCTAATCCAAAAGGTTAGAGATAAAATTAAAGTCTTTTTTACGTTTTAAAAAATGACACAGCCAAATGAGAGACCCGTTCCCCAATACTCGGAGTCGATTCTGGAGTATAGCGACTCTGCGAAGATATAAATTTATTTATAAAATCGACTAGGGGTTACATTGTCCAATGTCGAAAGAGTGATTTCGAGATTGCGTGGCAATTCATTACAGGTGATCCTTATGAATGATCATGAAAATAATATTGAAAAAATCTTGGAAACATTAAAAATTGAATGTGGTGACCACAAGTCGGTCAAATTGCTTCAGACCGAGTTGATAAACTTCAATCGGGACAATAAAGATTTTGGAACCCTGATTCACGAAATGAATCAGATATTATTTTCAATAACAATAAAAATCTCAGATCAATATGGGCCAGTGAGTGCGAAAGTTCTAATGGAACCATATAAAGATACGGCACGTAACAAATTGTTAAATTTTTACCCACACATATTAAGGTCGGGTTGTTTCGGAGTATTTGAACAATTCATCAAATTTCAACGTTCATTTTCAAGTTCTGTGAAAGATTTTTTCAAGTTCTGTTTTTATTTCAGTTTTGTCAAGCAACTAGCCTACAATAATATAAAAACAGAACTTGAATAAGTCTTTCACAGAACCCGAAAATAAACGTTGAAATTTGATGAATTGTTCAAATTTTCCGAAACAACCCGTCCTTAGTGTGCGAATTCAACAAAAAATACGGCTCTTTGATTTCCCACAACCAACGCAAAATAAATTTCACCCAACTCAGTTTGGACAAAAAAACTTCAATAGGCCCTTTAATAACTCACAACATAATCAAAACAGTTATAGACCGAACCATAACAATTTTAATGCAAATAATAATAATTTTAATAACCCGGACATATTTAAACCGTGGCAACGCAATAACTTCGCGAACAACAAACCCGGACAGAACCCCTGGGTTCATGTCGCAACGAAATAACATGTCGCAACGAAATAATTTTAAATATCAGGGTGATGCCCAACGCCGTAACGAGGACGTTAGTATGAGAACAGCGCCTATGCCGCACTTGTCCAGCGGTCCAGTCATAGAGGTGATGGACGTACGGCACAGGAGCTATTTCAGTGATCAGGAGAACCAGGATTTTTGGGTGAGCGAAAGAGATCCCCAAGAAACCTAGTCCAACTAAACCACATAAATAATGGACTTCCATATATAGAAGCTCCATTAAATATAAAAAAAAATAATTGATACTGGTAGCTCTAAATCATTCATGAGTAGAGCCTTATGTAATATATCGTTTTTGATTGCAATACATTGACGAAGAATTTTCGGTACAAACGGCGCACACCACAACGACTCATAGAGGTACGGTTGTAACGTCATTTTGGAAAATAATGTATTAAAAACCTTAACAAAACAAGTTCAACTATTCCATGTAATGGACATGACCGAACTTGACGAATTATTGGAGAAGAATAAAGATTTGTTTTCTGAAGAATTAGTATCTAATTGCTCACCTAACGTAAGGCACACAATTAAATTATTAAAGGAGGAACTGGTATATCAGCGTGCTTATAGGTTGCCGTATGAGCAGAGGCTCCAGGTTGAACGGCAAGTTGCCCAACTTCTTAACGATGGAATTATTAGGCTTAGCAACTCGCCATGGGCAAGCCCGATACACATCGTTGAGAAAAAACTCGATAAATCATAAATCAAAAAGTGGAGGATGGTCAGACTACAGGAAACTTAATGAACAAACGCGTAGCGACAAGTTCCCCCTCCAAAATATTGAAGACATGTTTTCGCAATTACGTGGGAATAAATATTTCTCATCCCTAGATTTACCACCAGACTAAAATGAGCACTAAGTGGTTACCACCAGATCAAACTGGCCGAAGAAGATATAGAGAAAACAGGATTTACTATCCCTAATCAAAATTATGAATTCGTACGAATGCCATTCGGGTTAAGAAAAAAACCGACCGGCCACGTTTCAACGCATGATGAATGATTTATTGCGTAAATACATAGGTAAAATTTGTTTAGTGTATTTATACGATGTAATTGTATATGCTAATGTTATGTCCCAAACGCACCACCACTAATTACATTGTGACATTCCATTAGTGCACCTATTGATTCATTCTTAATGTATTGTATACGGATGTATTAATGTCATCAACAGATGCCTCAAGCACACATATCTAGTTTCGCCAAATTCCAAAAACCTCTTAATTACCTAAAACTACAGCTTTCATAATTACTTTTGGCATATATAAGCCAGCACCAAATTATTCACTTCAGATCACTCCGTATCAGTTAAAGACTCAATTCTAACTGTGCTTAAAGTATCTCCGGTATTGACATTAAGTTTCCGT